>NW_008683094.1:206422-207081 GCF_000695815.1 Acanthisitta chloris
CCCTCAGCTCTGCTCGCAGCTCTGCCCCGGCTCTGCCCCAGCTCTGCCCTCAGTTCTGCCCTCAGTTCTGCCCCAGTTCTGCCCAAGCTCTGCCCCAGCTCTGCCCCCAGCTCTGCCCCCAGTTCTGCCCCAGCTCTGCCCCATCTCTGCCCCCTCACTCGGGTCGTGCTCGTGCCCTGGTTGCCGCTGAGGGGACTCTCCTGTTTCCTTCACCGGGAGCAGCAGACGCTGAGATTTATGTCTCTGTAACTGTTGAATAGACGTGTGTTTTCTATTAAAAGTAGAACTTGGGTTATTAAGGCATAAAATTATATGACCATGTTCTTCCCCTAGGTGTTGACGTATAAAAGTTCAGTGTAAAATTAGGAGTCCTGTGGCAGGTGCAGCAAGTTCCCTGTGGTGGTTTGTCTGAGCCTTCAAGCTGCAGCAGGATTCCAAGGCACTGGATAATGCTGTTCCAGAATCTCTGCTCACCATGATGTGCTGACACTGGGACCTCTAAGGTAAATACAGAGGGTATAGCCAAAGCTGTAGCCAAAGTTTCAAAAGTTGTATGCAACCCTGCACTGAGCAGCTTTGGAGTGCAAAATGGTTGTCCTTAATGCCTGACTCCAGACCCTGTTGCCATGTTCAACTTAAATTTGTCAGTTCAGATTATT
>NW_008683095.1:0-2016 GCF_000695815.1 Acanthisitta chloris
GTAAAATATAATAATAATGTTAATAATGTTAATAATGTTAATAATAATGTTAATAATAATAATGTTAATAATAATAAAAACATGTTATTATTGATACTAAATAATAATGGTAGTAATGAAGAGCAGAGAGACAGAGAGGGGAATAAATGCAAGGAAAACAAATGATGCATGATATAATTGCTCACCACTTGCTGAGTGATGCTGAGTCCAACCCTGAGCAGTGATCAGCTCCTCCTGACCATCTTCCCCCCAGTTTAGATACTGGGCATGATGTTCTATAGTATGGAATATCCTTTCAGCCAGTTCAGGTCAGAAGTTCTGGCCATTCTTCCTCCTGGCTTCTTGTGCATCTGCTCTCTGGCAGAGCATGGGAAACTATAAAGTCTTTGATTTAGAGTAAGCACTACTTAGCAACCACTGAAACATCAGGGTGTTATCAATATTATTCTCATACTAAATGCAGCACACAGCACTGAACCACTTAAGAGAAAATTAACTCTACCCCAGCTGAAACCAGAACTTCACTATCTGTGCTACAGTGCAGTAATGCTATTCTCTATTTCAAGATCTTCTAGCTCTGTGCATAATATACTGGGCACCTGCAGTGTCACCTTATCTAGCTGAGACACAATTACATTTAACTACAGCCTCTTGCTTTTCTTCTTCCTTGAAATTTGAGTTTGGTCTCTGTCCTCTGACAGGTGCTCTCTCTGCCCACCCCATGGTTGTCAAGTCATGCCTGGTTTCTGCCAGGGACAATCTGGATTGCCACCTTTCTCTCCCTATACTTAAAGCTAAATGGGCTGGAGGAAGATGCTTTTCTCTTAACAGGCTGCTCAGAGAGTAGGACTTTATTTATATCAAATAGGTAGCAGTTTGGTTCAGCTCCAAAATTCAAAGAATTTTTCTCTTTTGATTTAATTTGGCATGCTAGATTGTTTTTCCAATGTATTATCTCACTATTTTTTGAATGCAGCTAAATTCAGTGAGGTCTTATGGCAGTGTGCTTACAAGGCAATTACAGGAGCCTAAGAAAATAAGAAAATGATTTCCCAATGTAAGAGGTCTCCTTTTCAAGGCATTTTCTTCCACAACTCTATAGGGGGAAAAACAACTATATAGCAGCAAAACTGGAATTAAAATAAGCAGTAATTGTGCAGTCATTTCTTTTATGATCATATATTCTTTCTCACCTTTAGGATGACATTATATGTGTGAAATAAGTTGGCAGTTTGCCTGAAAAAGGAAACATCACATGACTAGGAAAGGGGTCCATTCCTTGACTGCTGATAGTGATTCCAATGAAATCTGTCACTGCCACAACAAACCCAAGTCTGCTCTCCTGGTTCCTATTTCTGCCTGTCAGAGAGGAGCAAAATATCATAGGGCACATAAAGTTCAGTCCCAGCTCCTACTCTTTGCTGGAGGTCTCATTTACATGTAAATTCTTCCTGGATTCCCCTTGGCTACTTTATTCCATATTTTCAGTCATTTTCCCTAATGAAACAATCTAGCAGAACTAATCCAAACATGGGCTTAATTAATCAACACTTGGCAGTCTATAACTCCTCGCGCCAGTCCAAATTACTTGTGACAACTTTCTTAATGCGCAACCAAAATATCTACAGGGAGTCTCTGCCTCAATCAACTGGCTGGATATTAAATTTATTTAATATATTTTAATAAAACTGCAATAAGCCTTTTCTCTCTAGCTGCCCACAGAGCATTTTACAGCAGAGAGTGACATAATGTCATCTTTAACTCATTTGAAAAGAAAACACAATAATAGTCTTTCATAATACAGTGACATCTTGCTTGGGTCATGAGAGCAGAAAAGGAAGAGACTGAACTGAAGAACATGTGAATGCTGGTCATAAGAAAGGGCTGAAACCAAGTATCTGACAAACTAATGTTCTCAGGTTTGTTTAGGGCTTAACATGACCCAGTTGTAAGACTGCAGATAAAACCCAACTTACTTCCATGTCAAGCCTGCCATTCTCTGGCAACCTGAGAGAA
>NW_008683095.1:2037-6516 GCF_000695815.1 Acanthisitta chloris
AGTTAGACATTCAGTTCTGCTATCATGCTTCAGGAGAAGAAACTGGGTCCACTGTAAATTCTTTTTGTGAACAGAAATATTTCTGTCTTCTTTCACTTGCATTCTCTTTTTTCAGTTCTAGTTGTGTTTTTTTAAGGTGAAGACACAGTTGTCTCATTGTATGGTATGAGTTACTTTTGCTCTAAACTCTCAGGCAGATACATATTTGAAAATCAAAATTCTGGGTTGGATTCAGACCTGAATTTAACAGGCAGTTCCTCTCTTCAGAAAGGCTTAAATCCAATCATTAGATCTAAGCACTATACTGATGTGAACATGGATGCATGGTCACAGCTTCTCTAGTCTGCAGAGGATCTGCAGGACCAAAAAGATAAGAGCTTATCAGTCCTGTGATCCATGGCTGAGGAAATAAAAATCTGAACTCTGAAGAACATTTCTTATGTGACATCATGCACATCACAAATACTTTCTTCCATATCTGTAAGATCAAATTTCTAGCTATTCCTCATCTTAGTGAGGACTTCAAGGACTTTTTGCAGTGCTGGGGGTGATGGAAATTACTTGTGTAGACAGGATGTTTGTTATTTGATTTAGAAAGTGTTACATATACTATTTCTATGGGTTTCCTTGTTCATGTTCTGTGACTTAGGTTTCAGTTGGACATCAGCCTTCCTGCACAACTTCAGGTACCAAGATAATTGACACCACCATTTAATTTCTTCAGGCATTCAAGAACTTGGTATTTTGGTGAGTTCAGATGTCATAGGAGCTATGAATCCAAAGGTGAACAGAGACTGTGGAGAGAATAGTAGCCCAGAAGCTGTGAGTATGGCTTGTGTATTGACAGAGCAATCTCTGGGCATCTCACAGGCTGCTTGTGGTCACTGAATAGCAAGGGGAGAAGCAGGAGGTGCAGAATCCTTCTCCTTCAGGTGATAGACTAGAATTTTGACACCAGCTTGCATCTGAAGTTATTTCAGTACACCAACTACAGCTACTTTGGAAAAATCTGGGGCAAAAACCTCAGTATTGTATGCCTCTGCACTGAGTTCCACATGAGGTATCATGGCTGGGACTGGGATCCTGATGAAGACAAGTCCAATTTCTGCTCAGAGGAAAGAACTAGTTTGTTCCCATATATTAATTGTTAATAAACCCCCCCCCAAACCTAAACCAAACCAAAACAAAAACAAATTAAAAAAAAAAGCCACCCCACCCCCCAAATCCCTGCTGCTTAGGAAATATCTTCTGTCAATATATTACTATCAAAATACTCATTCTGCAGTGCCAAGAGGGCTTGTATAATTTCTCAGAAAATTAGTGAAAAGGGGGGGAATTTTGATCAATAAATAACCCCACATTATCCACATGGTGTTTGCAGCCCTGTCTGTTTTCTTGCTGTCAAACTTGGGCAAATGAAATCTTTACATGGAAAGAGGCAACAGTCCATAGGGGCCTTGGGTTCCCTCCAAGTACAGATCTCATTCTACCACCCTGGCTACCAGCATAATGTGTTACAGTTTGTGTGAGGAATTTCACAGATTTCTGCTCCTAGGTTTTCTGAGCATGCCTCTATGCGAGTCATGGAAAAATGTATATCCTTCTTACTGTACTTCATGAAGAAGACAAGATAATTTTGCGGGGCCAACTTGCAATAAAGGGTGCTGCAGAGAGTTAGTCAGGCTGTCACCTTGATATAACTATTCAAATCTACTTGTGTGGAGTTCTAAGGAGGGGTGAAAACAGTGTGTATAAGAATAACTTCAGAAACAGTGATGGTGATAACTTCTACCAAGGAATCCAAGAGGAGCTGCACAAAGAACTTTCTGACTAAATGATTTTTTTTTTCTGAATATAAGAATGACTCTACAATTCACAAAGTGTGGACATTTGTTAACACCATCATGGGGAGGACCAGACATAAGCATATTCTGTCTCAAACATTCTGACTGTGATGACAGGTAAGATGTGATCAGAGCAGAAGGTCCTGCAGAGGTAGGGCAGTGCTGTTCTGAGCCACCTTCCTGCTCCACCTGGAGACTCCTGCACAGCCTCCCCTTCCTCCCCCTGCTGACTCCCTCTCTGGAGGACGCTCAAAGGGCTGCTGTGCACACATGAACTGAACAGCTCAAAAAATCCAGTTTACATAAGAGGCTGCACCAGGTTGCCTATGAAAGGGAATGGATCAGGACCCCTTGCTTTCTCTTTTTCCTGCTGGCTCTCTTTCCTCTCTTTGTCTTTCACTCCCATGCTTTGCCCCCACTCCAGAACATCCACATGGCAGGACCAACACTGGATCTAAGGACTGGTGATTTTCTGCGTTAGCTCACTCCCTTTTCTGTCTTTCTCTCTCAATTCATGCTTTGGTTGGGAAAAGCATGGCTGTCATACTTTTCCCCCTGTACTCTTCATTGAAGTTTGTTGTGGGAGTGTAGACATTGTGAAAAGTGGTGTTGTGGCTCGTGAGCCTGCACCTTCAAGAGGTTTGTTGTGGGAATTGAGAAGTGACTGTACTGTATTGTATAAATTATGGGCTTGTTATCCTCTTATACTCTGTGGAAGTCGATTGTATAAATTTAAGAGCTTGTTTGCTAACACCTTTTATGTCTAAATATTACAGTGGTTGCCAGAGTCATGGTGACTGTACAGTAAAACCAAAATTTCCCTGATATGGTTTGGTGTCTATGTTCAGTCTGACGAGAACTGAGAATTGATATCGAACATCACACCCCTTGCAGATGGGTCGTGACGCATGCCAGCGATTGGAAAGGGCAAGTGTGATAGCTAAGATAAGCACAGTACAATTAGCCTGATAAGATTCCTTGGTTAAAAAAAAACCCAAAACCAACACTCCCCAAAACCCATAAAGAATTGATACAGGAATCAGTTGATGCAAGATTAAGCATGGTAATAGAATTAATACAAGCCAATATTTTTTTCATGGAATATAGATCTTGTCAAGAAAACCCAATTTAATTCTTTGATGAAATTATAAGTTTAGTCGATGAGAGAAACTGCACAACATAATAGACTTTTGTATGGCATTTGATTCAATACCACATGAAATTATTTTAATAAAAATGCTATGCAATATCATAAAGTTAACATTGAATAGATCAAAGCTGGTCATCTAACAATTTCAAATGCTAGCTGTCAGCAAGGAAACATCATTGAATGAGAATGTTTCTAAATGGAGTACAAGAAGCATCAGTATCAAACCCAGTCCTATTCAATATTTTTATCAACCACGTGACAGTTTAAGAAACCCCAAGCAACTATCCCACAAGAGGTGGTAGCACTGAGTGGAGTGGTAAAAAATGATGACATGGTAGCCACACAGTGAGATCAGATTCCATTGAATTGGGTGGAAATGTTCCCAGCCCGAGACAGTCATATATGTATAAGAATTTAAGTCTTCAGAAGCATTTCCTGAAACTACCATTTCTTACCACATACATTGAAGCTCATTCCCTTCTAAGGAAATAAATAGAGTGTTGTCCTTCTTACAAACAACTTTTTGTTAGACTTTTATTTTCAGGGGCAATAAAACACCTCTGTAGAAGAATGAGTTTGACTTACAGTCTTGACTAAAATCCTTTGTGGTTGTATAGATATTCCATGGAGTGTTTCCTACCTTCTTTCTCCTTCATGGGTGACAGTACTCCTGCATTGGACCAATTTGAGTGAAGGTCCAGCATCAGTTAGCATTTAGTGGTGGACTTTGCAGGTTTGTGGTTGGACTCGATGTTCTTAAATGCTTTTTTCCAACCTAAATGATTCTGTGATTCTAAGAGGCAGCATCAGGCTCTCTAGGTGGAAGGGACAGTAGTGCCATGGACAGCAGCCACAATGGGAAGCAAATCTGAGAGCTGATAAATGGCAATATCCAGCATGATCATAGAATCATAGAATCACAGAATCAACTGGGTTGGAAGAGACCTCAAAGATCATTGAGTCCAACCCTACTGCCATGTTGGGGTCCTTGCGAGGGACAGACTACAGCACACCATTATGATGCTCTGATAGCCAACTTTAACTAGGACACCTAACAGTATTTATAGTAAAATGTCTCCCGTACATGCAGCTACACGCTGATCACACAGCTTTGGATTGGTTGCTCAACTTGGCAATGCATACAATTCTTACTTATGATAGGTTACAAGTTTAAGCTGCATGCCGCTCTCACATCCCGGGAAACCGATAACAAGAGCTACACAGTGTCTATGAGAACCTAAACTACAGCATTATTCCCAGCTTGTTAGCAAAACGACTTATCTATAAGGCAGTAAAACCAAAACCAAACCTAAAAACGCTGGCAGCAGGAGAGAACAAGACCATTATAAGGTGTTGGATTGAAGACACAGGAATGCATTAAGATAGAAACAAGGTCAGCAAGACCTATTTTGTGTGTCTTGCTTTTAATTGCTTAAGTATTCCTTTAACCATTGCTCGCGTTACAGCTCCTCTGCTAGCCAGGCC
>NW_008683096.1:0-38983 GCF_000695815.1 Acanthisitta chloris
GGAGATGTTTCCAATACTTTAATAACTACTTTGTCAGCTGTGTTCATTGTAACATGACACTGCAAGCAAATGCTAAGCAGCTTGGTGGTTTGACCACAGCAATAATTAGCTCTGAAGTGACTTTCTGCTATAGGCAGTCACTTCATTAAGTATTTATGAAATTGAAATGTTTCTGTTAATAAAACACAACTGTAGCTTCTCAGGGAAAGGCTGATACATAAGCACTTGGCTTCCTATACCATTTAATGCATTCACTGACTGGTAATGTCTCTGGGATAAGGATAAAACAAGATAAAAATAAGAACTACAAGCAGCAGCTTTGAGCTCAGTGATGCCCCTTAGGAGAAGAACAAGCAATAAGTGCCACTCCAGTATTTCAGCCTGTGTTCAGTGAGGTGCAATCCCATGAGCTAACAGTGCTGCTGCTTTGGCAGCTGGATACATACCAGCTCTGTGGACTAAACTGCAGCCTAGGCTCGTGTTCTTGTGTGAGGAAGGCCATGCAGCAGCCACCAGCGAGTCTCCTGTACCCGTAAAACCATACACCTCACAGTACAGATAGTCCTGGAAGCCTCAGACACCACTTCATGGGCAAGGCCCAGAATTCCCGAATAGTTATATACTGCTGGCAAAGGGAGAAGAATGTATGTTAAAAAAATCAAATTACCTTTGGATTAATGCTGAGATGTTGGGGTCACTTCATGCCTAGTATTTAGTGTTAAACAAGTTTTTTTAGTATGAACATCAGCAACAGAAGGGATATAAGACTCAGGCTATTAGCAGACCCCACATTATGATGAGGTGTGGCAGTTGAGGGGGTGAGACCAGCCAAGGAACACAAGGCACTGCTTGTGAGTTTAAATAGAGACCAGCAGAGAAAGCCAAATGGAGTCATGGAGTGGTACACAAAGACCTCACGAATTGGGACCTTCCCTAGTGGAAGAAGCTCCCTGTTTCCCTGGACTAATTAAAGGCACTGCTGCTTAACCCAGGGGAAGAGAGAATGTCTTTTTCTGCCTTCAAAGGCTGTTTCTCTGTGTCAGTTTTTCTAATGGTGTCTGGCTGAGAGCCTGCTGTGGCTATTGCAGGCAGTGCAAGCAAGGCGAGTTTATACAAAACCATAATGAATGGTATGAGCTAGTTTTAAGTAAAATGAGCTCAGACAAAGCAATGGTATACTCCAACAGCTTCCACCTTCCCCCTGCTTCCCTAAAAGAAAAGCCAGCTGAATCTGTGGCTGTGTGATCAGCAGGCAAACCGGGCCTTGAGCAGGGAGGGATGTCTGGGCTGAACTTTATGTACTCAATAGACCTTTTGACTTAAATGTGACTACTGCACAGCTACACACTTGTCTAGCTGGGGAGCTGGGTGACTCTAACTGCTTTCACTGTAATCTGTAGGAGTGCTTGTCCTTCACCTGAATGGGAGAAGGGCCTGACATCACTTTAGTCTTCGTATCCAATGGCAGAGCGAAAAATAACAGTCCATGTGGGTAGGTTTATCCTTTTATCATGTTTATAGAGCCAAACATGGGCTAGAAAGAAGTGTTTCACAGGGCAGAATGTCACAGTTTAGTGAGGAGCATTTCAGTTTTATGATATCATTACAAATATTTCTTTAAGGAAAAGAGCAGTACCCAAGGAAGAAAATTGGATTCAATATTAGTACTTTTTCTTGGTACTTAAATGAGATTATTTGATGAATATTTCCCACATTTCTTGAAACAGCAAAGCTATAAAAAGTACTGATTGTAAAGCAGAGGTCTTAAAAGTCATTAAAAATTCTTCCTTCTAAAAATAAGCAAGTAAATGAAATGAGAATTCAACCCACATTGCTTTTTCTCCTTTTAGCTTTAGGTAAATACAGCCAGAAGTTCAGTTCTCTATTTATTTGCAAACACTGCATAATAAACATAAATGTGCTGCTGTTAAGAATAATAATGCAATGTTAATGATTCTGAAAAGTAAGAAGGGAATAAAAGAACCATCTGAAGGAAAGGGACAGGTAATTAGGCAAAGCAGAGAGATGAAATGGTAGATAAGTACCTGAGAAAATTACACAGCAAAGGTGAATAAAAATAAAGGAATATAAACTGCACATTATGTACTAGAACAGAAAATATGGAAGGTGCTGACAAGGATGAGCCATGAGAGGTGAATCTAAACTCCAAGAATTAAGGATTTGAAATGAGCTGTCCCCCAGTTCATCTGACAATCCACTCTTCAGAATGTAACTGGGTGAGACTTTGTGTTACAACTGAGAACACTGACCACAAATAAAAGCAGAGCAAGCACGAGCTTTGCTCTCCATATCTGCTGCAGAGCCCTTGGCTGTGCTGAGGAGCTCCAGCTCCCACAGCTCTTCCCTCCCACCTACCTTTTGCATTATGTCCTCGCAGGAGCTCCACTAGCTGCTGTTCCCTGATGCTCAGCCATGGGTTTTCACTCGTGGCCCATTTCCTGCAATGCAGTTGGCCAAGATGATTTCTATCTTCTCTTGGATGGACTCCCAGTAAATGGAAATTTAAGGGATGCCACCTGGATCAACACATCTAGGCTAAAAATACAAGGCTTTTGCATATGTGTGGCAGAGGATGGTTCTCTAGCTGGCAGTTGCAAGGCATTAAAAGTCCCAGTGGATCAGCACAAGGGAAGGTTCCTAACAGGCAGTGACCAGTGGATTACATGAATTAATCATGATTTTAAGTAAATTTTTGGTCCTACTCCCCTCTGTACCACTTTTTCCCTTGCTTTTGATGGAATGGCTTATTTCTGTTTCCCAGGCCTATAACTGGGAGAATACAGACAAATACAAGTGTTGTAGAGATGCTCACAGAAAAGAATCCTCAGATCTTCATATTTTAGGGGGGGGGGGGAAAGGCACACAGAGTACTCAAACCTTAAAAAAAAGAAAGCTGCTAATTTTAAGCTATTAATTGTATTAGTAACCATCAAATATAATATTCTAAAAGTTTCATTTTAATTCCTCTTTTTTTGTTATCAGTAATAAAAACCGGATTACTCTCTATTTGGAGATGTTGAGATTGGGGCACTATAGTTTGTAATGTTATTTCTGCTAAGTGAGAACCAGCTCCCTTGTAATCAGTTGCTACAGAGATGTTGCTGAGGAACAACAGTTTTAGCATTGCCAGTGAATGCCTCTGATTGAAGGAAGTTTTAATCAGAAGTTACATCTTGAAAGGAACAGTAAAATTGCAGAAGTTCAGCTTTCCCCTGGAAAAAGCTCTGTCTCAGCTGCCTGGAGCAGTGATGGGAAGCTCTGACTCCTTGGGTGTATTGCTGTTGTGTGCAGTTACAGAAATTGCCAGATTTTTCTCCTGAGGAAGGAGAAAGCAAGCAGAGCAGCATCCAGATGTTATCAGCTACACAGAGGTGCAGAGAGCAAACCCAGTGGGAAGCAGAGCCATACAGTGGCACTGTTTTGTGAGGAAAATAGGTCTTTTTGCTACTGCTAATGAGCGTTCATCTTTTCTCAGACTTGATTCCTCTGCTCATTCTTCCCTAGCTATTGGTGTGCTGTACATGCCTGTCAACTTTTTGGCAGTAAAATGATTCTGACCAGGCATCTTTTTATATGATAATCACCTCTGAGTATCCTGTGCACCCCAATAGGGAAGAACTAAGTAGCCAGAAGCACTCAAATGAAGGGTTCCCTGTGAAGTATCAAATAAAAGGTCAAGAGATTAGGCCTCATGAAAGCCACTGGTTGCTCTGGAAGGTGAATGCTGCAGGGAATTGGTTTCCCACGTGTGAAGTGGTTAAGGGCACTGTGATATTTATTTAATATTTGTAAAGGGTGAAGTGGTAAATATGTTTAAAGTCTGCTTTTCTCTTCACAACCGACCAAGTGCTTTCCCCTGTGACAGTGCAAACTTGACTTTTATCTAAGATTAATGGCAAGGATATGGTGTGCCAAGGAATGGTGTGTTTTAATGCCACCTCGATTTAGCTCCACCAACCAACTGTTATTGTTATTACTTTAACACTTCTAACTGGACATCACCTGCACTCTTTAAGCATGTCATGGTAATGAAAATTTAGTTGATTTAGTGATTAACTGAGTTGATTTAATTATCTTAGGTAAATAATATTATATGCTAATGTAAGGTAATTTATTTCTTTTTAATCTCTTAGAACCCTATATGCTCCAATCAGATTCTTTAAATATTTACTGAAGTGCTTAGATTTAATAAATCTGATAGAATTATTCTGGAGTGCCATGATGCTAGTGCCAGCTAAGTTCCTTCTCTAAGCACATATGGAAAAGATGGGCAAAATGTTCCTGCTATGCTAGAGCTGGAGGGAAAATTATTTCCGAGGCATTCCCAGGCTCGTGGTAATTCATGGATGGAAGTGGCCTTTGTAGTTGCCTGGACAGGGACCCAGTCCTCACTGTGGCTGACTGTCCTTCTTGTGACCAGCATTGCCACAGCTCCCCTTGGGCAGAGAGGAAAGTGGGAGCAGGAGAAGTGGCTCAGGCAAGGGGAAAGGGGTCGGTTATGCAATAGTGGCAGTGGGAAGAGGTCACAGGATGATGCAGTGAGACAGAGTGTGGGGAGGATTTCCTCTGGGAGTGTGATGGTTGGAGTTGGAGCAGAAGCTCAACATCACTTCTGGCTCTGCTGCTCCAATGACTGGCCTGACTTCCACAAACATGACAGAACAGTGTGTGTCTCCAACCAAGTGCTATATATCCGAGTCTTGTTGCATCTTGCTCCATTTTATTCCTGTTAACATTTATAAAGAAAATGAAATATTTACTGCTTTAATCCATGCAGGCCTTAGGAGTCTCATAAAAATTCTCTATTGATTCAGTTCTTTACTAAACTATTATATAGAACTGCTATAAAGATCCATAAGGTTTCTAATTACAGGGAAGCTTGTATAAGTCTGTGTCTGCCTTTTATAGCATTTTGAATGTAGTCATTGGAGACTGCTTAGGCATTTTGTTAGGCAGAGCTGTGTGTTCCCAGATGTGTCCTGAGGCAGCCAGTGCATCATGGCTTCAGCTACAGCTTAAACCTCCATCTGCAGCAAAACTAGGGGAGATACTGGACAAGATTTGAACATGGAGAGTAAGATGCTGAAGGCTGTAGATGAGCTGTTCCAAAATTCAGACCATTTCAGGTACCTATTTGTGTGAACATCAGACCCGTTTTTGGACATTGCCTGCCCAAATCTGTGTGCTGAACATTTGAAAGTTTGACTGAACGTCCACAAATAGTTCATAGAACAGTCTCAAAGTTAGCAGGTGACACTTAAAGTATTCTCAGAAGTAGCAAGACTTGTATGAACATATTTAATTGCTCAGGTCAGCGGCAAGTTTCAAAATATACAGACATTCCAAGTGTCCCTTTACTCAAAAAATGGGTAAACACATTAAAAACATTTAGGTACTTTGCAGTCTCTGTAGCAATGAAGTACATGGTACCCTTTTCCTTCCCTTCTTTTTTTAGTGCTGAGATGTCTGTACTCTTCGCACTAGAAAAAGAATAAATCTGATCTACTGTCTGCCCTAAGTATTGAGTAATCAGTTAACCTCACTGAGCAGAGAATACTAATAGCAATCTGAGTACCTGCCTGTCTAAATATATCACCAAATTATTTATTTCATCAACTTAATAGAAATAATAAATGCTAAAAATAATGATTGAAATTCTTAGAATGAATACAATTACCGGAAAGTAGAACTGGAGACAAGATCTTTTAAAATCAAGACATAGTATTCTTGCACAATATTTAGAAGAAGCCCCAAAGGCAATACATATATCATTAAACTTTTTGGATATTTTCATGGTTTGCTAAATGCAGGAAAAAACCCAAAGTAGAGAATGTCAGCAGGACATGAGCCACCCCTAACTGCTGACTAGGGACTGATACGAACCACACTTAGAGTGGTCAGCCTGCTCAGTATTGATGTCCACAGAAATCCTAACACACTTGGATGTCAGGCCTGGTTGAATATCCTACAGATAACGCGTTTTCAGGCCTGAGTTCTGCAAAATGTGCAACATGTGATAAAAGAAGTTAAAAAATGCTCTGTAATCTGGTTCTGAGGCAAAAAGGAGTTCTTTAGCATACATTAAGCAGCCATTCCCAGGCACTAGGCTGTGACAGTGATAAGCCCATGTGCTTACAGCTCAGCACTATAATGATGGCTTATTGATATTTATAGCACATTTTAAAGCTTCAAGGTTCTTCACATTATTTACAATACATATACCTCTACAGCTCCATCCAGTCATTTTCAGATGCAACTAGATGCTGTGTGCAAACCAAACCTGGTTTCACATTCGTGTGCAGGGAAATTAGACTTGTAGTTGCCTATTTTGGGGGCCTAACAGCCAATTCACACTAGCAGATCTTTATAGCTGCTATATATCCTATTCTTGGAGGTGGCTTATTTTTAATTTCTTCAAAGCTGAGCCAGGCAGATTTTGGGCAAGTGTAGCCTGTGTTCAGATTTTGAAAATGTTTGCCAGAAGCAGAAGACAGAACAACCTTCTGCATGCAGAGTCCTGGGAAGACATGAGTTTGGCTGGCCAGGGTGGGAAGTGAGAACATGGCAGTGTATGCTGGAGAGAAGTCAGAGCTTGGATAAGGGATAGCAGAGGCCACAAAATCGATAGTTACACCAGCATAAGGAGAACAGCTGCACCCCCAGCAGGGCTTGTGGCCCCGAGGTGGGTGTGGGGAGTCTGTCTGGGCGTAGATGGAGTAAGAAAGAATGAAGAGGTATTTTGGTGGGTACCGAAAGATGTTTGGGAGAAAAGGGAGTGGAAAATGTGGGACAGAAGCACTGAGGAGCTCAGGTGTGCGGGATATGTGAAGCTTTGGGGTAGGCAACTGAAAGTCTTAGTAAGTATTGACAAAAAAAGGATGGAGGTAGGCTTGGACTGGGGTAGATTTGGAAGAAGAGCAGGGAACAAGACTTCTGCAGTGGGGGAGCAAAGGAGCTGCAGGACTTGGAGATTAGCTCCCAGGGTGCTGTGAGGCACAGGGGTTGTAGGTATCACAAACCCACTCCATCTGGGCATCGTCACCAGGGATACTGGCTTGGGAGCAGGCACAGTTCTCCCACCCATTCCCCATGCTGCCTTCCCTGCCTGATGCATAGGCAGAGCATGTGAACTCAAGGCCCAGAGTCTGCCTCTGAGTTAGAATTGTGCTATTTCAGCATCGAGGGGTTTGTTTGAATTTAGGGGCTATTGGCATACACAGTCCTGTCAGCTTAATATGTAGCCCCTAAAATCCACATTTCATTTTCTCTGAACAACAGAGAACGCTGAGTTAATTCACCTTAGCCCTTGGTTGCCTAAAGCTTTCAGGTACCGTATAAAATAACAGCATAAACAGAGTTTTACTTTTATTAGGAATTGCAAGCTGAATTTATAAAATAGTGAAGGGAACTGGAAATCTTTCTCTTATATCAGTGGGAAATGTGCCAGGAAACATGTATTTTGAATTGCAGGAGACAAAACTAAATGTTGAAAAAAATACCTTTTTTTACACATAAAGAAAACACAAGGCAATTCTCTTTGTAACCTCCTGCATATAAAACACCTGACATGAAACATTGAATGGCAGCTAGAAGACAAGGTATGCAGAAAAATGAATTAATTTTCTCTTCCTTTACCTGTCACTTCAAACTGTTGTGTCAAAATATGTCCCCAGATCAGAGGTTAGGTCAGAAAGGGCCTTTGATGCCTGCCTGCCACTGAGCTGCTGAAATCCAGGCTGAAGAGTCCTCTGACTGGGTGCTGACGCTGTCTCTCAGCACTCACAGATCTGTGGTGGTGTGACAGTTTTGGGGGTAGCCAGGCACTTCACTTGCATTTAATCCTTGCCAGGCTTCACAAACTGAGAGTATTCCTTTTCTCAAAGGATCTTGAGCCTCAGAGCAAATCTAGTGGTTTGGTCTCAGCAGCAAATACAGCTGACAAAAGAGATGCTACTGTTTGTTTCCAGCAATTTAGCAGTCAGGGCATTTGCTTAGGATGCAGAAGGCCTGGATTCACTTATTGCTTTTGTTGTGCCACATGAATTTGTAAGTTTGGGCTACTCTGGGCTGTGTGAGGACCCTCAAGTCCTTCCACTCAATCTGTCCCACTTAGTCTGACACAATTAAATATTAATTGGGCCAGACTGAGAGAGTAAATGACTTTTTATAGCCTGGCAACTAGGCCACTTACCCAGGAGAAGAAAATCTCAAGTCCTAGCACTCATGTTTTACTACTAGAAGCATAAAGCTATATTTATGTACGATAATCTTAGATTTTTTTAAAAAAAATTTATGTTTTTCTTCTTTAAACTTCACTATACTAACATTTTGAAGACCAATTCACCTCACTTGGGTGCCTAATGTAAGCATTGAAGCTTATGGCCCCATTAAAAACAAAACACAAACAAAAAAATGACCCCAAACAAACAAAACCCCAAGCAAACAAACAAAACCACCCACCCTACCACCTTTCAGCTGACTCTGAAGAATCTGAGAAGAAAGGTCAGCTCAGTCTGATGCTGTAGGAGATGATTCACTTTGGAGGTTTTTCAAGAAAATACAGTGAGTTGCTATAAATCACTGCCTTAATTGCCCAGTTTGAAACAAGAGGGCTGCTATTTCTGGAAGCCTTGTTGGGAGCACTTATGTTTCCACACAAACCTTTTCTTTCATAAATTTCAACAAATAAAAAAATTACAGTTTCTTATAAGATTCAAGCCTACATTTCCTGCTAGTATAATAAGTGTCTGATGGATTAAGGTAGACTTTCCAAGCTGGATCGTTATGCCAAGCGTGGGTAGAGCTTAACCCACAAGCTGCAAACCCACACAGAAACCCCTTGTCCTGCTGTGACACCACAGGAGTCTCGGGAGTTGGTCTGGGGGGAGTTGTACCACGTGTGAATACCTTGCCTAGTCTCCCTTGATGGAGCAGTGTGAGCCAGCACAGGTAGCTGTGATGTTCAGGTTTATTACAGTTAAACCACATACCTTTGAACACATACTTTTCATTCCTGGAAAGCTGCAAGCACAAGCTTTAGCTTTCCAGAATCAACGTCCCAGGGTGAGACACAGTGAGCACTGACACAGCACTTCATAGCCCTAATATTTCAGTGTATGGGATGAGATGGCACCATCACCTCTTCAAGTGCCCCAGGTGTGGGAAGGTGTTAGAGGTGGCTGGTCTAGCTGGAGAGCAGTGGGAAAGAGACTCCTGTGCAGGTACCTCCACCTTCCTGCTGGGAAGAGGCTCTGGGCAAGTGCCATGGAATCTAAATTCAGTCCTGGTTGGGGCTCCCAAACACCCTGACCAGCCAACAGGGGGTTTTTCGTCATTTAAATAATTGAACCAGTGATGTTGAATAATAAATGATTTTAAACATTTCATAAAATTTAGTTATTAAACATTAATTTTTTAAAAACTTTCAATATCCTTTATCAGCAAAGCATTTATATTCACTGGTTTGCTCTAAAAGCACAGTATCAATTATCTCTTCACTGAAAACCACTTTTAACTCAAATGAAATATATAAAAACATAGCTCTTCTAGTTATTTTAGATGCTTACCGCAGATGAAAGTAGATAATATTTTTGATTATGAAATTAGATGCTACAATGTCTGTCTTTTTGAAATGAAAATCTGGGATCCTTGAAAGGGAGGGGACCTTTGTCCTTCACCCTCAAAAATTAACCAGTGTCATACACCGTTTCTAGTTTTTTCAAGCATTCTGAGAATGCACCATGCATTTCAGATTTCACATGATAGAAGTCTGACAGCAAAAATAATGCTTGGACCAAGTTATTCTTACCATTTGAGAAATGCACAGACCAGAATCAAATGAAATGTCAGTTTTGTGATTTCTCGCTTCAGCAAGATGTCCTGTGTTTCAAGAGAATTAGGGAAGACCTTTGTAGATGGACACAATTCCATGTCCAGTTGTTGCTTTTTTTCTTTTGCTACAGAGGTTCTTCATTAAAGATTCATAAGACATACCTGAATAATTTACAGTTCTTTAATTCACTGGGCACGATACTTAAGGTAAAGAAGACCACAGTCATTCAGGCAACAGAAAGAATATGTTCCAGAAAAAAGAGCTTTATTAGAGCCACTCTCTTTGAATAGCAGATTCTCTGTGTGTATGCATCTACATTTTAATGTTGGCTTGTACTTGTCTGTTCTCTGTAGGTGGTTTCCCATTTTAAGATGCTAGATTGATAGTGGAATTATTTGCTGTTTAATAAACTCTGGACTATTTCCACTCAAGTCAGTGGAAAAAGAGCCTTTGGTATTTTACATTCTCTTGTTAAAGTGAAGGGTCACAGAGGAATGTACTCTTGACCCTCAAGGAGAAAAACTTACACATTTTCTCAGTGATTCTCACAGTGATTCATGACAATGCAGAGTACTTAATACAATATGGTTTTCAGACAGTCATGTAATAAAATATATAGCTCATAAACTTTAGCTCTATAAACATAGGTCACTGCCTTGTGGGAACTCCCATGATCTGAGTCTGTGAAAAGGCTGCTGTGTATTTTAGGTCTGACATGGCCCTTACAAGGACCTTCTCCAGAGAACAGTAGGTGAAAAGCTTAAATAGCAAGATTATCCATACAGTTGCATCCACATAGCGGAAGAGAGTTTTGAAATCCCATGAGAAACCTCACTGCATGCTTCCCAGCAAACATGACTGTATGGGAAATAGTGCATGCTCAGCCAGTGACTTCTGTGCAAATCTGGTCATCAAAATGCTGTCTGCTGCACAAGAAGAAGAGGAAAAAATTAGCAGACAGCAATGCTGAATCCTGAAACTTTCAGTTAAGGCCCTAAAATTTAAACATCATAATGCCTAATTGCTTTATAAGGTTACAGGTATGGAAACAAGAGTGGAAACTTCTGCTTATGCTAAATACACACTGTAATGTTGCAGTCTGTGCTTCCAGGTGCAATCATGTCTACGAAGCATATTTGGCAAAGGTCATACTGGATATTCAGTGGGAAAACAGTGGCTAGCACGACCTATTTACAGCCAGAGAAATAATGAAATAAATGCTTTGACAGACAGCAGTATCTGTGCTGATCTACCTTGTAATTTTCTCTGAAGTACAAGGGAATACGCTGACGTATTCCAAAAAAGAGTGATAGTATTTTCCCTAAGGTAGGAGCTTCTAAATGGAAGTATAGGAAGCTTGTTATTGGTGCAGAGTTTTGCTGTCCACTTCATACTGCTGATATGTGAATATAGCCAGATGCAAAATCAACACAGGGACAGGTTTCCCTTCAGCAAAATTCTAATGTTATTGTGAATATGTCTATAGAAAATATTACAGCACTGAATGAAGGCTAAGTTCTGTTTGTATTATGTCAAAGTGTTATCTCTCAGATAAGAAAAGCTTATTAAAAATATCCTTTGTTAATTCCATCAGAATAATTATAGGAGAAAACAATAACAATTACATTGTAATTTCTCTGAAAAGTAATAACCCAGAACTTTGTCTGACATCTAAATTAGATTATTGCAAGAAATTGCAAATGAATTCAAGTCAGCCCTTCAGGCTTCCTACTCCGAAAGTCTGAAACCAAAAACTTTTCTTTCATAAGTCACTGGTGCTTTAAAGGCTGGTAAAAGCCTCAGTCCATCTCTCATGTTCTTTAGGTCCTTTCAGCTTTCCGAAATATAACTCCTGCTTTTCCAGAAGATGAACCTCAGATTCTTTGTCACAGCAGATCTGGAACTGAATCAGCTAAAATCCTTGGGTTTGGTGGGGTTTTTTGGGTGAGATTTCTCCCCCTAGCATGTAACTTCCATGTCAGCATCTTCTGGAAGGAAACAATGTGCTGAATCCATAGTGGCTGAAATTCTTTTCCATTGACTCATGTCAAATATTCGTCTTTAAAGCGAAAGGTCAAAGCTGATGCCTTCGCATCTCAATACTATGTTTGTGATGCTTAGGGCTGAATCCACACACAGGGCTTAAACCCCTTCAGCCTGCAAACAGTGTGGCTGTGTTCCTTGTGCAGCATGGGGGGAGATGCTGGCAGTAGGTTTGGAGGCAAGAGACTACCTTTGACCAAATAAAGTGCTAGAGGTGGTCAGTGGACAAGTCATGCAGCTTCATCGTCCCCAGGATATCACAGCTGGATTCAGAGAAGTCTGCTGTGAATGTAGCCATAGGAAATGCCAAATCTAGGAGCATTTGCTGGACAGGGCCTGCCCCCTGAATGGGAGTGGGTGAACCACCTCCCCAGTACGGCACAGCTCCTGCTGAGCCACCATGCTCATGCTGGAGCTGTTCGTCTGTTCCCAAATTAGGCATCCTGCTCTTCAAAACTGCTGAGCATCCAGAAATTCTTACTCATCGCAGTGGGAGCTGTGGGATAAGTGGTCTGGAAAATGAGGTGATATGTCTCTCTACTTGAAATAGCATCTCAGGAACTAGTTTTGAAATGCTTGTCTGAAATCCATTTCTTTCTCCTTGAATGTGTCCAAAGTGCTCATCAATTCAGGAACTTCTGATTCAGTTGATCAGTGTCCTGACAACAACCCTACTTGGAGCACAGTGTACCTCTTCCAGTGGACTGCTCCTCATGCAGGAAGCAAAGGTATGCAGTGAAATGCAGGCAGTCTGTAGGAATGCAGCAGGGGTTTTATTCACAGTTCTCCAATGGGAACAGTTCCTTGTCAATCCACTTGCCTCCCCAGTGTGCTGCTGGATCAACAGCCTGTGGGAGGACACCCCACAGCAGACATGCACTTACAGCAGTGACCACAGGCCTCAGTGGGTCTGGCCTGTGTTCCCAGGGTTTCCCCACTCCTGGCTGCAAGACTGGGGTCTTGAAAATTGGTGCCATGGTGTGACTTTGGAAAACCCTCCGCAGTGTGCTAGTCAGTGATGTGTTTGGAGTTTTCTTCATATCTCTTTCTGTGGTAGAACTTAGTAATTTTTTTAATAGGAGAATTAACTTTTTTGCAACACCAGCATGTCTGTGTGTTCTAGTGCAGTGGGAATTCTCAGCTCCTGTGAGCTGTAGGCCTGTTTGTTGTGCTCCTTGCAGCAAGTTATGACTGCTGTTGCTGTAATTTCTTGTTTCTGCAGGCAGACAGTTGATCTTCCTTCCATTCACCCACTAACCAAGAAAAGTCTCATCCATCCATTAGCAGCAAAGAATACCATTTCTCCCACTTCCTGGCTTTTCTGGCAGCTGCAGACAAATGACTGTCCCACTAATAGTCCCTCTGTTCCAGAGATTAGTGCTTTAAGCATGTGAAAACAGTATTTCTCAATTTATTTTGACGGAGTTTTATTTGTCAAGTTTACAGAAAGCTTAACCAAGTCATACTGTGACAGCCCTTCCAAAATCATCTTTAAACAGTGTCAGTGGAGAAGCTGTGATTTGCTCATCACCAAGTGTTCTCTCTCCCTGTGCATCCTTGTTGGCATTTTGCCCTTCCACCCACCTAACACCAAGCACACTGTAGATTAAAAAAATATTTTATCATCTCTTTCTTTTGTGATATAGCTCTTATTGTATTAGAAAAAAAGATTAACTGCTCCTATATCTGACTGCAGCACAATTATATAGCACCAGAGGTGACTTAGGTAGGCAGAGAAATGTTACAAAGTTCCTCTTCATAACCATTTAAACCTACATTTTTCATGCTTAAGAGACAGAAACAAATGGGCCTTTACCAAATAGAAATTCTGGAGAGCAGAAGGAAGTTTTTACCTTAAGCATAGTGAGCTTTGGGGCACTCCCAGTAGGATTAACAAGGGGATCTAATTGTCAGGTGGAAAGAGATCACTTGATGAACCTCATTGCATCACGTGGCTGTGTGCAGGAGTGAGCTAGACATGGTGATGCTCAGGGGTACTGGCAGTTCTGTCCTGTGAGGTCTCTGTCACTGGACAGGTACTGTGACAACAGCCTCTAAAAGCCACGTTGCTTGACTGGCTTTGTGCTGAGGCAGGTTTAAGGGGGAGGTGAAAAGGTGACTGATTACAGTAACCACTGTGGATTCTTCTGTGTGTGTTCAGACTTGTCTGTGAAGACAACAGGTCTGCCTCTCACAGTAAGCTTGCTGGTAGATTTTTTGAAAGCGAAATCCAGACCCTCTGGAAATCAGCTGTATCCTTTAAGCTTATGTAAACACCCAGGAGCTCTGTTCAAACCTATCAGAGAGCAAGAAGTACCCTCAGGGAAAAGAGTAGCAGGAGAAGAGAAACCCTGAGGAGTAGAGCAGTGAGTGCAGCAAGCTATGCTCCATCCTCCCATCGGCAGCTCCCTGGAGTATGCGATGCCGATCCCCTGCAGTGTTGAGGGATGAGCAGTGACAGTCTGAGGAATGAGATGTCTTCCTGAGGCAGCAGAAAATCAGGCCCTGTGCATAAAGGCTAATGCTGACACCCTCCCCAAAACAGGGCAGCAAAGCAGCGAGGGGCTTCCTGCAGGGAATAATGCTGTGTGGAGACTGGATGCAGCAGGTCATTAGCAATATCTCTGCTGCATAGAATGGCAAAAAGCACTCACAAACATTTAATTAAAATTAATTTAATGGCTGGATTGAAGCAGTTATTCCAGAAGTGAAATGCCAGTTACCAATGTGTTAAAATGCACAATAAGCACTGCATAAATAAATACATCTGTTGGTCTAATCTGTAACTATAGTAATGTTGTTCACTCGCTAGAATTGTGCCGGGGGCCTTGGCTTTCAACTGCTATTGCAAGAGCTGTCATCTATCACATTTTCTTGTCATGTTCATACTTTTGCTATTGTTCACTGGTTAAGAAAGAGGGGCTTTTTGTTTTCCAAGCAGCTCTGGAAGTGGGGAGACGGAGAAAGTAGGAGCAAAAATTTTAATGTTCTGAAGTGATAATCCTTGTTAGTCTAAAAAAGATAAATCTTGGCATTTTTGAGGTTGGGAAGTTAATTTATACTCTAGAATTTTGATTTTAAAAGGAAAGCAAGACCATTTGGACTCACCATGGAGCCCATTGAAGGCTACAAGGCTTTGCAGGAATTCCTTCATGTTTGTTGGTACTGCAGAAACGACCTTGGTAGAGCAGCTGCCACGTCTGTCCAGTCTGGCATCTTGTCTGCAAAAGGGGCTGACACTGCATGTGTCAGAAGATACATGTGCTGTTCTTCTTTGTTAAGAAGATTTCATTCTTGAGGTATAGAGACATGAAACTTATCTGCAGATGTTCTGAGGGTGTTATCAAACAAAAGTGAATTTTTAAAGACAAGACATCAAAATTCTTATGGAATATTTTATGAGAAAAAATCCAATTTAACAAAGCACTTCAATGAATAAGCACTTCTGAATAATGAGCTGAACTCCACAAACAGTGTTAAAGCTGCCAAAATTCTTGGGACAGTGCTAAGGAGCCACCCTGCTTGCCAGTTTCTTACATTAAGGCACACATTTTTCCAAGCTTTTGTTCTTCCTTTAGGGTGTAAAATTTATTATGAAGTGAAATCACTGTGAAACTTTATCAAAACTTTCATTAATTGCTTCCTGTCTCTCATTCACCTTGCAGGTTTCTCTTTAACTCTGGACTAAGCAGTAGGCACAAAACTATTCTGTTGATTCAGGATGTGGTAATGTCTTGACATGGATAAACTTAACCTGGTAAGCTCCACTTGGGTCAGGAAATGGTCCAGCTTTTAATCCAGTGTGGAAAAAATACCCAACCAGGAAATGAGTGACTTGAAGTACATAATATGAAATATTAAAGAAATACAAAGCCGAGTTAGCAAATGTTTTCCCTTCAGTGGCTGAGTGCTGTGTCTCTAGCTGAGACACTTTCCTCAAGGAATCTGCTGAGGTGAATGCCTGGTGCCACTGCTGAGGCTGGGGTCCCACTTCAGTTCTGGGAATCACTCCCTCTCTCCCTCTTCCCACCACCACTGCCTGTGGACTGCTGACACACTGGGGAATTAGGCTCTGAGTAACACCTAGGCAACCTGTACCCTCTCTGTCAGCACCTCCTATCCATCTCCCACAATCACTCTGCCCAGGGCAGGAGTGTTGTTTGTTTAGGGCTCCCCCACCCCAAAGACAAAGCTGTCCCAGGAAGCAGCTGGAAATACTCAGAAAGGGACCTAGGTGCAGGGAAAACTAACAGTGGGTTTGAGTGATGTCTACCTATCCCAAAGCAGATAATTAGGGTTTTAAAGCATATTGGTGCAAGAACTCTGCCAAATGAGAAGAGTGAGTTAGAACATTTTATGGGTCCAGAAAAAAATGGGATCACTTGGCTATGTGAGCTCCTTCAGCTCATTTTTCTGCTGTACTGGTTGTGTTTTGTTTCTTCCCATGCTCATTTAAGTATTTTCTGTATGCTCTCTGAAATGAATTTGAGAAACAGGCTGCAGACATCAGGTAGTGTTACATGTTGGCCTTTGACACCAACAGACATTGTGCTCGACATCCAGATACACTTCATGGGCTCTAATCTGACTCATTTCCTGTATTATAATTCTTAGATGGCAGAAGATCTTATGGAGGTCACTTCATCCTCTGGGCATTGCCTGTTAAGTTGGGGACAGGAGGGAGGATAACATAAACAGTGTTCATCTGTATGTGAAAAGGTCATTTAGAGAAACAGTCAAAGGCTTCATCTGAAGTAAAGACTTGTTCTTTCACTGAGTTCTTTAAAAGGAAGAGCACAAATGTGCATCCCAATTAACCAAGCTGGAGAACCCAGGTGGTCACCTTACCTGCACTCGTTCCCCTGGGAGAAACGTGGCCCTGAGCTGTGGCCACTGATACCACCCTCCAGCACAGGGCTGGTGCTTCCCACTCCACAGGAGGCTTTCTAGCCCTGGGGGTGCTGTGAGCAGGTAAAATGAGAGGGGGAATGTGGCAGTGTGTTATGCCCAGCCACTCCTGAGGTGTGTGCCTGAGAGCAGCCTGTTGGGAAGGTGGGAATGAAGATTTTGATCATGTGTAGTTCCAAAGGGCCTTGTAATTGATTGTGAGTGAGGCTGCGAGAGCATCCCAAATCCAATTCCAGTTACTGCACTGTGCCCATCTAAATCCCCCCGACATGTTATTTGGATATTGTGCTGCCTTATAGATTCTCCATAAACTGCCAGGCAGGGCTGCTGTGTGCAGCTAAATTATTGCTGTGCTGTAACACAGAAACTGCCCAGAAACTGCCTGTGCACAGCAATATACAGTTTTATACAGAGTTTGTTTTTTAACAAGAGAGGTTTTCTACATTTTTATGATCATATATGGGTGCCAGGTCTGGGCATCTTCATTAATTTTACTCTGTCTTCTACTGAAGATATCATATATTGAGTTTATTGGTTGTCCGTTGTGATGGATTGTGACTGTGACTTGGAGAGATGTAGATTTTTTTTTAATTTTAATTCCATGCAAGTCTTCATCCAAGAGAAGAGTAGTTCTGAAGAACAGGTGTGCTGGAAGTGAAGCACTTGAACTCTGGGAGCTTGGGAAATGGTGCTTTATTTTCAGAGCTCTTCCATGTCTCTTCTCATCACCACCTTGGCAGCATATTTCTACTTGAAGGCTCATCAGCATCACAACAAATTTGTATCCTCATGCCTTGCTCCAGACCAGTTTCTTTCCAGTTACTGATATTGATCTGATAAGTGCTGAGGAGAAATTTCAGAGTGCTATTACAGTATGCAGTCACTGGCTGCTTTTAAATCTTTTGTCCTGTCATAGATGAGGAAGATTTCACTGAAGTAAATATCATGTCATCATATTTATAAATAGAGATGATATATTGCATATTATGTTGTTATAATTGGTTGTGGGTAATCAACAAAAGCTGTCATATAGACTTTAATCTAGGCCAGGAAAGAAAAGACCTTATCTGGCAAGAAGAAAACAATCAAATTCCTCAGGATATCCTTCAGAAAGCAAGAGACCAAATGGAGAAGCTGAACAGCTTTAATAAAATTCAATGTTATTCCTTTGGTTTATTCAAGACTTTGCAAATGACTATCCAGACTTAATGGCATTCACTGACA
Source organism: Acanthisitta chloris (assembly GCF_000695815.1). Taxonomy (NCBI): domain Eukaryota; kingdom Metazoa; phylum Chordata; class Aves; order Passeriformes; family Acanthisittidae; genus Acanthisitta; species Acanthisitta chloris. The sequence continues at coordinate 18,029 of NW_008683096.1, forward strand.
TTACGATGACAGGGGATGCTTTACAGACAGAAAGGGGAATTAGAAGTATGCAAGGTTAACTGAAATGATGCTGCTAGTAATAAGCCACTGGAACTAGACTGTCACTCATCCTCTCCTTCTGCTTCTGGATCCTGATTATCCTGTCAGTTGTTCATATGCTTCTTCCATCAGCTTCAGTAAGAGGAAGGTGTGAAAAAGATAGACAGGATGGTCATATATTTAAATCCAATATACTAAATACTGTAAATAAAGGGTGTGACATGTATATGCCATGACATATCATTCTACTGGCAAATGATATGAGATGATATAAACTAATGCAATGTGAAATGACACAGCCTAACTACAAGTGCCATTTGATGCAGAAAGATGCATTTAAAGAGTAATGTGATGAATCCACCGTCTATGATGACTTTTTAACAGGGTATCCAGCCTGCCCATGCTCAGAGTAGTGAAATTCTTGGACTCTCTCTTGCTTTAGATTTCCTGAGCCTCTCTGCTTCACCACTACTAGCCTGTCTTGGTCTGGCTTATGGCTGGAAGTTGGTGCTTCATCTCACTGGTCCTTGACAGGGTGACACGTTTCAACTGAGTGCCAGAAGCCACTTGTGATCCATTACCATAAGGTTGGATATACAGACTTTTTCCTGTGCAATTTTTTTTTCTTTCCTTGTTTTTTCAAGCTCTTGAAAAAATAAGGCAGTAACTAATGGCTCCTGGGGGGTCATTGCCACTCCTTCCCCCACAAATTTGACTATCCATCCTCCTTCTGTGCATCCCTTGCATGTTTTCTTTCCATCCCATAACTGCAAGCAGCTGGATTTTCCAAAAAGCAGCACTGAAAACAGAGCAGAAGAGAGCTGACACAGCTTTGCATGCAGAGGTAGAGGCCATCTCATGAAGCACTTATAGAAACACGTACGACCACACATGCACGAAAATAGATTAGAAGCATCCACAGGAATCTGAATGGTTTAACAGCAGCAGAATCACCTAAATTGTCATGTGCTGCTTTGTGCTGCTTAGATGACTTCATTACCAGGCTGTTTGTCTAGGTCTGGTGTGTGGGGAGGAGAGCTGCATGTACTGCAGATGTTGTCACATCATGTCTCCCTCGGGCAGCCATGGTAACTGAAAGGAAAAAGACCATAGTGACACATCCCAAAACAAACTTAACCAAATTCTTTAAAGCCAAGTGAGAGCAGGATTCAAACTGAGGTTTTCTTCTGTGTATTTCAGGCCAATAACTAGAACAAGTCTAGGGGAAGGTGAAGTGTTTGGGCAGCTTGACAGAAACTCAAGAGAGCAGAAGAATTAAGTGTATTTTTTTTGGTGAAGTTTTGAGATCATTGTACAAAGTCTTGGATTTGAGGCAAGTCAGTGGGGCTAATAAGGAAGTCTTAACAGACTTTTGAGCTCTGGTATTTTTCTAAGTGCTAACAGCCACACAGCTTGGAAGAGGAATAGTCAGTGGTACAAGCTCAGTGTGAGATGCAGGAGTCCTGCAGCTCTGCTGCTGTCCCCTCCCAAAGCATGTAAGTTTACATCTAGGAAGCTGAAATTGTCAGCACACATTGGCAACATGAATAGGAGCAAGTAAATTGCCATTCTGGGGCTGACTGACTACCTGAATATACATTCTTTTCTGGTAGTTCTCAGCTGCTGTGAAGTTTTCATGCCATTACTGTTAGCCATGTGAGTGCTGTTATGTACTGTCAGTGACCTAGGCCAGAACAATAATGTTTAAGGAATTGTATGGTGAAAGCTGACAGCAATCCACGTCTTGATAATTTGTGTATTGAGAATGGAGACACTAGCCACTGCTCTGTGCTGCTCTGTATGCCCCATCCCACCCTTCTGCCTCCTGTGCTTATCCTGACACAGTACAGGATCACAGACAAAGCCCTTTCCAGAACCTCGCAGAAAGTGTTGTGCAGAGCTGGACAGATATCCCTGCTGGGTTTATATAAATTGACTGTATGTGGAAGAAAGGAACATGATCCCTGCTGTCAGAGACCAGTCTGGTTTCTGAAGCACTATAGCTAATTTTGGTAGCTATAACCAATTCTTGGTAGCAATATAGCTCCTTTTGGTCAGGACAACAGAGCCAGGGGAGCCTGGGGCAGCAGCCCTGCCAGATGCAGCTGCCTGGCTCTTCTCATGGCTCTGCAAGTAGAGCCACTATGCAGGTCCCAGCCAAGGGTGCCAGGAAATGTGCTGTAGCTGGGACACATCTGGGTGTCTCTAACTGAAGCCTGACTACTTTCAGGCCTGAAGCAGAGCCAGTGAGAGCTGCAAGACTGAGCTGACTCTGAGAGCACTCCTGGAGTGTCCTTGCATCGCTGTGGTGAGCAAAGAGCTGCCAACACTGCTGACCTGAGCCTGGAAACTGAAGATATGTAGCTGTGTGTAGTAGTATATCAAGGGAAAAGAAAAATGGAGACTGCCATTACAGGCAGTGCTATGCCTCTCCTCCTTCAAATGTCTTTGGCTTTATCTATCACTGAGCTGTGGGAATGGGAGGCAATGAAGCCTTGTGGGTATTTTCATCACAGGCCAGGTTTGTTTATAAGAGACTTTTCGTTTCCAGTGATGGCCAGGAGAGTGTTTCTGTCTACTGTAACGTGGGAGCAGCCCTGCAGCTCCCCACTGCATGTGGGCTGCAGGGACATGGTGCAGTTCTTTGGCCAGCAGTGGAGGGGGATTGAGTGGCCTTGGAGGCTTGTGAACTCCCTTGATTTGTGTGCCAAAGAACTGCAGTGCTAGGCAGTAGTTTGAGTCTGACTTGTGTAATGGGCTTTTTGCCTGTGATTGCTGCTTCTAAGATGTTAAATTAAGCCTTTTTTTCATAGTACCAATATGATGGTGCTTCAGCCCTTCCATTTTTTGGTAATGTCCCATACTTCCCATCTTCAAATGGGAGTGTGCCTAAATCTGTAGCTCTTGTAGGGAGGAGGTGTTCAAGTGTGTCTTTTAGTGGATTTAGTGTCATTTACTTACACAGTCCATTGTTGCTGTAGACATCAACAGCACTGATCTGTATACACAACCTTGTGTAAAAAAGGTATGGATGTCTCCAAGCCTTCACAAACTACTGGAGGGTAGTTTTGGTTGGAGTGAGGAAGGGGAGTAAGTCTTTTTGAACTCATTCTTTAAGCAGTGACTTCCACTGAAGTTTGAGGACAGGGTGAAGTGTGCCTAAATTATTAATTCTGCTCTGAGTAGGGAAAATTTATGTGCTGCTCATGACTTTAAAGAAAAAGGTGTCTCCTTGGCTAATGGTGCACTCTAGCAAGATAGAGTCTAGCCACCATTGGCCTGAAAATGGGAACAGTTTTCAGGTTTCCTTCACACCTGACTCTAACTGTAAGTGTTGTTCTGAGAGTCCTGCTTCATTAACATGCATTATCATGCAATCATTTGGCAATTAATTTAGCAGACATCTGTCATTTTGCATATTTTGTAACCTAATAACAGTAGCAGCCATTAGGAGAGACCATTTGCCAATGAGTCTGAGATAATGTGATGGTGTCAGTTCATTCCAGGCACAAAACAAACAGAGGCTGCACTTTCATCCTGGAGAGGAACCTTTCAAGTGCATCCAGGAATTCCACAGGGCAAATGCCAAGTCTCTGCATCTGTGTCTCCAAGCTATACTCAGACTTTCTTCCATTCCTTTTTGCCTCTAGGGATCCACTAGCCACAGTGTGTCTGAACTGATCACTTACCACCAGAATCAAGTGTGTTTTGGATATCTTTGATATATTCAGCTCATCCCTCACAACAACATCTGAGGCAAGACTCTAATTAAGGACTGTTGTTTCTTCTCTTGGAGGTTAGTATTCTTGTACTTCCGTGGCCTCTGCTTTGAGACTTCCTGACTAATGTCAAGGACTGAGCAAATTACTCAGAGCTTCTTGTCAGCAATGTTCCTTTTCAAAAGTTTAATTAGCAGAGAATAACACAGTTTGAAGTAAATGTAGCCAAACCAAAAGCCAGCTCCTGTGAAGGGCTTAGCTTGTTAGCAGTAAAGCTCTTAGGACTATATCTCTTCTTGAATGGTACAAGCTTAAGACAGGTTGCAGAACTCCACAATCAATGAGTCCCAAAACTGCTTTTACACACACCTGCAGACAAGCTAAAAATATAGGACATCTGGTATGTGTGTATGTAGATATAAAATGAGCTTTTTTCATTTTTCCTTTGCACTGAGTGCTGCTATGTGGGCTAAACCAACATAATGTTGCGAGTGTACTTTAGAACAAAATCAGTCCAAAAGTGTGATTAATTCTTTGATCATGGAGACTTACCAGCCATTCTGCAAGATTCTGGAACTCTCATGTCTGGAACACAGACCACATATGTATCTTTGTTATTATCTTGTGATGTGGCAAGAATTATTGAATCACCTCAAATGTTCACAAACCCCAGTGAAGCTGGTAGGAAAAAATTAAAACAGATAAAAGAAAGTGCTTCTTTATGCAGTGGGTGGTGAACTTACGGGTCTTGCTGCCATAGGTGTTTGTAGAGGCAGACAGTATGAGCAGGTACAAAAAGGGGTGAGATGTTCATGGACCAAGAGCCTGTAAATGGATACTAAGAGCACTGAGCAATACACCCTGTAACATCCTTGGTACAACAGCTTTGGGGGAGTAAATGTAAATGGAGATCAGAGAGTGGCTAGGTTGACAGGCTCTCTCTAAACGGTTTATCCTGTTGCCCCGAGCCAGGATCCTGGGCCTGATGAACCATCTGTCTGTCTCACGGAGCAGTTCCTCAATCCTCATGATGTTCATCTAACTTGTAGTTGAGCAGTGCAGGTTGTCAGGTTCAGCCTTGGCTCCAGAGGTCCAGTCCTTGCCAAATCTGCAGCCAGAAGTGAACTCCTTCTGGAGCCCCCTTGCTAGCACAAGGAGCACAGGCTGTTTCAGAACACAGCTAAGACGTATTGGCTGGTCTCTGCAGGGAACATGGTTACCTTGACTTTTCCAAAGGAGCTATACTTCATCATGCAAATAGCAAGGATCATTTCTCACCAAGCCTCTTACTTTCAGAGGTAATATATCTCTAGCCATTTCCATTAGTTCATTGTCCTTCCCTAGCACTGTCCTTTGGCTCAGTTGCTTGGCTTCAGTGTGATGAGATGGATCTGAGTGGCATTTGGCTAACATGCTCCGAAACACTCTGTTCATCTGAAAGTCTTTGCAAGTACTAGCTGTTTCTACAGTCACCTTTTTTTTGGAATTAACAGGACAAATCAAGGACAGTAGAGCCTAAGCAAAGGGCTCTGTTTCCCTTATGTAGAGACAATACATGGAATTTACGAGATCCACATCTTGGATTTCATTTCCCCTCTTGAATCCCTTCAGTGCTGCAAAATACTGTTTGCTTTGAATGGGAATTTTCTTTTTGCAACTTCATACTGCACATTCTGTGATATCCATCTCTGCTGTCTGTTTTCACAGACCTTTTGCAGTCAGAAATCTCTGTTTAGGGTCAGATCATCAGCTGACAAACACATGCTGCCCAGGCTCTGGTGAAACTATATTGACATTATTTGACCAAAGAGAGCTGGGGCAGTATCCCTGAGAACACAATGTAAAGTGCTTCATATTTCTTTCGCTGGTTCAATGCTTGGAAAAAATCCAGCAATAAAACAATGTGAATTAAAAATGAAAACCACTTCTCCAGCCCTCTCTGCATGCTGGCTTAGTGATCACATGAATTAACTAGGCATGCCTTCTGCTTAGTACAGTGCAAACATCTCCCCATGTGAAACTTGGTGTTATAATGTGAAAAATCAGTGTTGATCTTGCTGCCTTGTGACCCTGTCACCATAGCTGAATGTACTTTATCAGAGAGAGCACCTTTTAGGTGACTGGACCCCAATAAAACTCTCACAGGCTTTCATTCTCTCCATTAGCTTACTTACTGATTGCATTGATTTCATCATTCCTAAGGTGCAGATCGAAGGCATCTCAGCACATCTAACACACAATGCAGACCATTAAGAAGTGTGAAAAAAGAATCCAGCCAGTTCATACACAAACCTAAGAACCTGGCACAAAAGCAAACCCAGTGACTGTCAGAGAAACCACTTGGGGAGTAAAAGGAGCTTCAGCTATTTAGACAGTACTGTTCCTAAAGCCTATTTATGCACAAAGCATTCTTGTCACACTTTACAACAGCTGTGATTAAAAACTATTTGAGGGTAAATGTGTTTTCTGGTATTTATCAGTGGGTCATTAACCTTAACAATATCAACATTTCAATTGTCAGCAAGATTAAAAAAGCCCATTATACCAAAATGAGCACATTGTATGTAGAGATACTGCAGTGCTGATGAATTACTAGCTCTGCACAGATACAGTCTTCAATAAGGTACAGCTTTCAGTATAGTGAAAAATAGAGGATGAATTAATTGTTGTGTGAAATATAATGCTGAAGAGGTAGAAGCAAACCAAATGAGATAGTTTAGCACTTGAAAAGACTTACAGGTTTTATCACAAGAGAAAAAGTATACGTAACCTTTTAGTTTTTGTAGGTGATGGCTGTAATGATGGGGCAGACCTGAGTAATGAAGTCTGTGGATTGTATATGGATGGGAGAAAGAGTCCAGGCAGGAAACAGGCTGATTCCTTGCACAGGACCAAGCAGAGGGACACAGCAACAGGGCAGTGGGTATGAAGGAGGAGAGAATCTGACTAGCAACACCCTACTGTATCTACCTGGCCCCTTTTTCACGTGATTCCAGAGGAGGATAACCCAAAGAACACCTGGGCCTCTAAATTTTGGGGTTGGAACTGAATGCATGCTGTGCAGAATTTAGGGCCCATATGGCAGGAATTGCTAATTGTAATCTGGCAATGCAGTGTAGATGCAATGTGCTGAAACCTGCTGTATAGAGAGCCATGGGCACAGAACTTCTCTCAGAAGAACAGTCTGCTCATTTCAGAGCTTCCAGGTGAATACAGTGGAATGGAAAGCTTGGGGGGGAGCAGGATATGTAGGAAAAGAGGTGTTTGGGATAGAAAAATAAAGGCTCAGTGTATATTTCCATGGTATACTGAGGTAGAAAGGGGAACTGAATCTTGCAGTGGCAGAATCTTTACCATCCTCTCAGTGGCAAAGCCATGGTGAGTTTGGTTGGAAGGAAAGCCTTAGGAAGGAGCTCTTTGCTACATCACAGGCCACATCTCCACCTGCCACTTGCTGTCCTGTGTGAGGGACTCTGCAGGACACAGAAGGACCAAACTGCTTGCGCACTGCAAGGTACGAAGGACCAGGAAACAAAGGTCATGCTGGCAACCCAGGCCCCCCGACTGTCTTGCTCTCCGTTTCTAAGCTCTAAAAGTAAAAATACAACTGGAGCCTTTTAGAAAGGATTTTTGTTGCTCTCTTTTCCCTCTGCTGGTTATTTTTCTAAGGTGTGTCCACATGAGAATGCTCTTAGGGGTCCATTTATTCCTGTCCGATAACTTTCATTACTGTAATAAAATTCCACTGTCTGATGGCTTTTATTTCTGGATTCTGAGTTGTCATGCTTTTCTGAGGTTTCCTTCTGACCTCTAGGAAGTCTAAGGTGGGGGAGAGACATGTCTAGCATTTGTGAATGCTTTAGAGATACCAGAAGCCAAAAAGCCTGGCAGTTCCTGTCTGGTAGATCTAATTTCAAGCTCTGGTAAGACCATGGAAAGAAACTGCAGGTCAGACAAGAAGGCAGCACTAGGAGCAGGTTGATGCTCTTCTTTAATAGCGAAGCATCAGTGCAGAGATGACCAGAAAGGTCACCTACACCTGACAATTACAGATCCTCCAAAACCAAGTGGAGGTGCCAGCAACCTCCTCTCCCTTTTTATATTTTCCTTTGTTCTGCTGCCAACATAGGCACCCAGTTCCTTCTGCAACAGCACAGACAGACTTGCTCTGCTAAGGAAACTTCAGGGACAGAGATGGGTTGGTACAAAGTTCTGTTCTTGTACAGGGAGGGCTGAAATATTTATTTTGGGGTTTCCCAAATGAAAGCAAAAGCATGTGCCAAACCTGTGCAAGGTGTCCTGTAGATGTGTAGTAGGTCTGATGCTTTTTGAACAGTTACTGTGTAGGATTTGCTCTACCATAATCTGGGTGCATGTCCAACACATTCCTGGCAGTTCCAGAGAGATCCAGAAGAGGAGTGTGCAAGGACACATGGCTCTTGTGTGGGAACTGTTTGTGCCAGCCAGCCAGCTGGAGCTATAGCTCTGATGGAGCTGCTGCTCCCACTCCAACCATGCCTGGAAACCTCTAACAAATAGCCAGTGCTCAGAGGGAATGCACTAAAGTGTCCCCACATACAGTGATGCTGCTTCTCCTCTTCTGCTCTCCTGTCACAAATCTCTGTTGGAAAGTGGCACTGATCTCTCCTTTTCAAATAGCAAAGGTTTCCATGTGAGACTGCACAGCTATCTTGAAGTACAGCACCCACTACAGAATCATAACATGTGCTTTATAGTGGGCTATTAGAATGAAACCTGGCCTGAAAACTGGATTGATATGAATGAAGAAGACTTGAGTTGATATCAATGCGGTTTCTGGTGAAGTCTTACGCATAAAATTTAATTTTGAAATGTTTTGAAATTTACAAGTGTCTTTTAGCAGCTAACTGGCAAAGGGGAAAGAAGCAATTAGAAATAAAAGCAAGGGGTTGATGAAGATGATATCTAGTGGAAGTTATCACATTAGGATGAGATTCATTCTTGCCCAACATGTTTTCTATAAATCTGAAAGAGCACTCGGTGGCATGTGAAAGCAGATATGATGCCAAAGTGGATGATATGGATGCTGCTCAAGATGAAGGAAAGATAGAGCAGAAATATGACCTAAATGCGAGTGAATAAGAATCTGCTTGAAAAAAACCAACATGGGGGGTATCTGGGAGTAAAAATAACTCCAGAGCTAGAGATGCAGTGGCATGGAGGGAAATGCATGTACAGTCCAAAAAAGATACTGGACAGTAAGTGAACTTGTAGTACAACACAAAGTGGCAGGTAGAAAGGTCAGGCAATTGTCAGCTCTGGAAGCACAGATGACATGTCATCAGAGTATAGGGTCTCTCTCTCCATGTGTGTCCAGGAGGAAGAACAGTAACTATAGGAATGTTAATATGAGAAGTGTAGGCAGCTCAGAGGAATGCCAAAGACAGGAACAATTAACGGCATAGAAATGTATTTTTATAGTTAAAGAATAAAGATAGAAAAATGGTGTGTGGCTTTCCCACTAATTTTCAAATAGTAAAGAGAACTGTTTAGTGGACTCTCCTGCCTTACACCTTTGTAATTACAAGGTGAAGTCTGGAGATTGCACCTACCCATAGAGTCTCCAAAAAGGCATGGTATCAATGCCAGCACCTGCTGTAAATGAAGCTGGAGGAGACAACACTTTGGGTTAAGAGAAATCCATCATTTCCAAAGATTTTAGGCCAAATTCTACTCTCTTCATATCTCTGCACTTCAGCTAAGGTAAATGAGTTTGCTCAAGGAGGTATTAAATGAACCATTCTGATTCATAACAGACAAAAACCTTTAATGAAGGCACTATTCACAACAATTAAAAAGTCTGAACAATTAACAGTATGGATAATTGAGAATGTAGTGTCTGATTGATTTAGATATAAATACATCATCATGTGTCAAAACATTTATTGTTAGCAGTACAATATTCTCGGCATAGCATTGATCATGTTCTGCAAGGTACCTGCTCTTCAAACAGTGCCCATTTATCACCTAGCAGGATCCATTGAATCACATCTCATAAAAGAGTTTGAAAATATTGTTCAGTGTCCTCCATGATGGCTGAATATTTATTGTCAAACACTTCACTGGCTTTGCACTTTGCACATCTTGAGTTACTGAAATTAGATTGCTTTAACTTAATGACTGCTGATCTACCAATGGAAATGGCTGAGGGGATCTGATACATGCAAATGTGAACACTTTGAACAGTTTTCTAGAAACAAAACCTATTTTAAGGAATACATTTAACAAGTGTCTTGGGAAAAGTCGTCTTGTCAGATTTCTCTTGCTATTTTTGGTTGACTTGAAACAGAGAGGAAGAAATACAAGAACAAAAGATAAGCGTGAGGTGTGAAACCAAGTTCCTCTGTGACTATGTTTTATAAATATTTGATATTAGCCTCTGCCTGAATGGAGCTTTGTTTGGGGGAATCAGGCAGCAGATGTTTGGCTTTACCTGATAGCTCCTTTGGCAGCACATCTTACATCCCCATTCTGTGTGACAGGGTGCTGAAGCCATGTTTTGTATTTATAGTCTTGTGGGGCTACCAGGCCAGATCCAAAAGCTGCAGAAGTGACAGGGAGACTTGCATTGACACAGCTGGCTCCAGACCAGGTTCAGCCTCGCTGTTTCTCTGAGTAAGGAAGGAATAAATGCTTTGCCATGTGACTATTTGATGCAAAATACTTCTTATCTTTATCATCTTTAAAGCAGCCAAGTGCCATCCCTGCTGTAGTATCATGTTTCTATATTAAGACTCAAAACATAGAAAAGGTTTGCACTTAGGTCTGTATGTTTTCAAAGTAAACATGGAAATCTGATCATTTTAACTAGAATGTAGTTTCTGTAGCAGCTACTAAAATATTTGTATGGCTTTTGCATTCCCACGTTTGGACTAATATTGTTTTAAGTACTCTGTGTTCATATGGAGGTGGTCGTTCTTGCAAAGAGCTATGGAGTGCCAAAGAACATTTCTTAGTGCTATTTGTTAGTGTCTGCTGGCTAGTTAAGCACCACTGCAGACATATGATAGCCTGAATGTGCTAGAACTTAACCTCCAGAAATAAATCCCTGCTATAAACAAACTGGGCCAAAACACTGTTGCTCACAATGAGCTCTAAGCTAGTGAGGAGAGCGGTAGTGAGAGAAGAGATTTCGCTATCACAAGTCAAAGTGGAAGTGCTGTTTCATCGATGTTAAATACGTTGGAATAGGAATTTTCATTTGACAACAGTGACCTTATCTGTTGTGCTCACACACCTGTGTGCAATGCTGTGCCCTAGCAAAAGACAAAAATACCCAAGCACTTTTGTGGCCATTCCTCCTGGAGCCTTAACCTGCTTATGCTCTTGTGTGGGTTGTAACTTTAAAAGGAAGAGCTGGCAGCAAATGATCCGGAGTCACTTGCAGGGTTTTTTCTTCAGAAAGCCTTCTGACCTTGAAAAGCCTTAAAGCTGCATTCCCCATGAAAAATAACTTCTACTTAGTGCTGAGCACGTGTATTGTTGCACAGACAAATAGACAAATAACAATGTGAGTACATGCCTTGATCATTTATCCTCCTCGGAGGGCCATAAACCATGAGTAAATGCAACAAAAGCAGAAGATTAATAGTAGCTGCATAATGCTTTGCATTTTTCATAATGATTCTCTACAGATAGAATCAGTAAGTGTCACTAATTGGTAGGCACTTGTTCTGCAGGGGGGCCTGATCCTCCCTCTGTAGAGCTGGAGGCCTTTCCCTGGTTCTCATGTGGGGCAGAGCAGAGCAGCTCCTCCAGAGCTGCACAGACTGCGCGTTTACCACGGCCGTAACTCAGGCACAGGCTGTGTGCAATGCGGAGAAAACCCCTCCAGCCTGCACAGACCGTCCTGGCCAGCCTGTCTGTGCAGGGGCAGTTGTGGCAAACCCACTGGTGGCTATTCAGGCTGGAGGAGAAATAGAAGGTTGGCCACAAGCCAGCTGCTGTATTTAACATGGATTCAGCGGAGTGACTGGGCTGGTGTAATAATATAATCCTGCAGTGTCCTGCTGATCTCCTTCAGATCTTGTTGGCTTGTTGGCTGATGCTGATCCTTGTTCCCTGTGGATGCAGGGGTACTTTGTGGGAAACCGCTGGAAAGACTACCCAATGTTGTCCAAACATTCTCCAAAGCAAGTCCATGCAGGACTACCCATACTGAATGTTGTGGAGGGCTGTACAGGCCCAGGAAAAACACTTTCATCAAACTTCTATCAAATTTGCTTTGTTGCTTAAATTGATTCTTTTTTGTAAGTCTTACATAAAGAATGAGAGCATATTGTGTCTATTCTAATGCTCTAACTCTGAAATTACAGATCTGCCTATAGCCAGTATTATGCCAAGTAGAGGTACCCAAGCTTCCCCCCTGGAACTGTGCTGTGTTTGGGCAGGGAGCTCTGCCAATGCAGCTGTGCTGCTCCCAGTGCCCAAGCAGATTTGGCTCTTTATGTGCTGTCTGGGTGTAGCATATGGGCTCTGAGAGTGGCCATACAATTGGTGCTGCACCAGGCAAACTGGTACCACACCCAGCACAGCAGAGTCCTCCATCAGACCTCCCATGCTGAGATGATGATTGACCCAGAAGCCATGAGCTCTGGTTTCCACTGGCTTCTTGACTTTTGAAATTGCCACACACACACTGCAAGACTGTTCCTGTTGCCAGCCTGTGAAACGTAGAGCCAAATGATTTGGGCTAAGCAGCCAGAATTTCCCCAAGTGAACTTAAAGACAGTCATCTTACACAGATTCATCTAAAAAGCTGCCTGATGTTGTGAATCTTCTTCCATTTTCCCAAATCCAGAATACCCATGTTGTACATCCCTGTCCACATTCTCCATAATATAGTTCAGAGTCTTCCTGCTGTCATGCAGCTCCAGGGGTCTGTCCTGCTCCAGTCTGAGAATGCCACTGGAATGGCATCTCCTCTGCAAAAGACAGGATGTGGGACAGATGGAGGCACAGAGGGGGAGGGTATATGGGGCTTTCCAACCTCTTTCTTCTTAAGGAAGTGGACTTTGTCCCTTTGTCTTCTCCCCACTCCTAGTTAAAAGCTGCTCTTAGCTTCCTGTGTCCTATAGAAACCCTGATTGTCTGTTCTTTGCAAGGAGGCAGGAAAATAGGAAAAGCAGCTTGTTAAGCTAGGTAGGGCTCAGAGGAGCATCACTCACAATGGCTCTGGCAGAGGACAAGCCCATTAGGGAAAAGCTGTCAGTGCTTTAAGTGCCTCTGCTGACCAGGCATGTGCTCTTTTACTAGTTGTTTTACCTACTGCTAATCCTCTTCATCTCTCCCCCTTTTCCTGGCTATTTGTACTCGTCTCTGTGCAGTGTCTTGAGCACAATATGGTTTCAGTCTGGCTTCTTGGCACTGCTGTAACAGAGGTATTTCTGTTACTAAGAGCAGTCAAATAAAATCCAGCAGGCTTGGGATGTGAACATTTGTGGTCAGTCTCAAAACCAAAACCAAAGAAGCAGCTTTGTTCTTTTCAGGCAGATCATCAATTAGGGCCAAAATCGGTAACGTGTCAGTTGGACTTACTGACTCCAGGCTGCTTTTGAAAAAGTGTCCAAGACACATAGACTATTACTTGACATGATATAGATATTTGTACAGCATTTTACCCTGCAATTATTGAGAAGCTTCTAAACTCTCTGGGACTTCAGAGCTCCCTGAGTTTACCAGTTATTTAGTGGTGGCAGCAAGCAAACCAATATTGCTTACGTGAGGCAAAGATTTGAAAGAAAAAAATGCAGAATATAATGAAATCCCATCCACTTAAGTTAAGGAGAGTCATTGCCTGAATGAGAATAACCTGAGCATTCATTACTAAACTGTGCTATCAGGTACTTTTGGGGTAATCTGAGACTGTCACTTCCAGAAAAACTGCATCTGAAAAGAGAGACTGGCTGCCAGACAGGCATCTTCAAAGGGAAAGGAGCTTCTCTGCTGCAAACCAAGAAACATATGCTCTTCCCTCCGTGCTGCACTGTATGGTAACGACAAGGAGCAGGGCTTTTAGCAGAGCTGTCCTGGCACCAAACACATTTAATTTCAGTGGCCTGACACGAGTGGATGGGCTTGGATGGGAAATATCTGAAACAGTGTTAACTGAGGCCACCAATGCACTGTGGAACAGAGCTTGAGTATTCTGCCTGAAAAAAAATTTCCCTGCAAAACCCTGTTCCACTTTTATTCAGTGTCTCATATTCTGTTATGTATTGGTGCTCTGTATAATTTGCACCACTGCATGTTGGGACTTGCTGAAAATGAAAGGAGAGCCTGAGAGAGCAGATTTCAACTAGTATGTTATATCCATGCAAGTTTCTTGATATGAACTTTTCAAAAATTATGCGCCTGACTGTTTCACTCATTTACCTTGGGAATATTCACCAGTGCCAGTGTACTCCCTGCAGATCCAGGGGACTCAGAACCTTCCTCTCCTTGTTGCTTGTTAAAACTGTACCTCTGCTGACAGCTGCATCTTTACAGTTGAAACAACCTTTTGCCAATGGAGTTTCTGTACTCTATCTATCTGAACATCCCTGCCCACAAACCTAAATCTGTAAGAAGAGAGTATCTAAATCCTCCTCTAGGCATAAGATTAGTAGGCTCTTTTGTAGGTAACATGTTGCTGGGGTCAGGGAAACAGACATTATCCCATGGTTTTGATTTGCTATGTGCCAAAGCTCTGGAGAGTCATGGTGGCTGCTGCTGTCATTGATGGAAAAGAATTTCAGACATTCCAGGGTGATAAATCAGAAATGACACCCAATAGGTAAACAAGTCCCCAAAACTGTGTGAACCAGAATATGGATGTGGTAACTCACTGGAAATCAGGAACTGACCTGAAAGAGTCAGTTGGTTGGGCTTGCTAATGCAATTGGAATCAGCTGGGTAGGGTTGGCAAGAGAGTTTGCCTTCTGAGGGTTTGTTTTCATTGCTGCATGATAGAGTGCACCTGGAGCAGGAAAGGGTTTTGTCTGGCAATGAAGAGAGTGGGTCACACCTGAAAACTGTGGCTTAAATTTTTAGCTGAAATAGCAGTGCTACGTAACACACCAAGATGAGGGTAAGGTGTGAGGCTCTGGTTCCTGGTTCCCAGGAATTCAGGGTGAGTCTTTTCTGCAATCTGTCCTTGTCTGCCTCATAGAGATATGATTTATAAGAGCAGTAGCACGGGGATCTTTGTGGCAAAGTGTGCACTGTGCTCTGAAGGTATTTTGTTGTCTGAAGAAGGCTTTTTGCACGTGTTTTATTACATCTCTAACTAATTAAAACATGCCTGCAAGTAAATTTCTAGAAGCAAAAGCAAGATTAAAACTTAGTTAGATTTCATGAAGTAATTAGAATGGCATTTGTAAAGCTAGTGGCCAGATCAAAAATGCAGTTTTATCCAAAGCACATCTGCTGTATCTTTTCTTATTAAAGCACTTTGACCTTCTACTGTGAACAACAGAAGGTTTGGCAGGTGATATGATGTGCTCTAATCACAAAAAAAAGTAGGAGAGAGTTGTAATAACCCTGGAGTTCATGGAGTTTTGCTTCCAGAGAGCTTGTTATGATTTTCACTTGTCCTTATGAAAACTTTGCACTGAGGGCAGATTTTATGTGAGCTCAGAAAGAAAACAACCTAAATGGTCATGGATGCATATCCCTTCCTTCCACAGCTAACCTGAGCTCAGGCTTAGCCTAAACTTACCTGTGGTCTTTTATCTAGTTCAGACACAAAGAAAGACTTATGTACCTGAAAAGTTGTTTTAATTTTTTTCTGATCAAAGATACTACATTTTTTCTTTTAACTTTGCTTTGTTAAGATCCTCCCTAAAATAACGCAGTGGCTGTGAACACAGTTATTTCATGCTGTCTGCAAGTCAGTCAAAGGCAGCATTATCTTGTTGCTAAAGGAAGCCATAGGTTGTCTCTGCATGTCCTGTCTTTGCAATGCCATCCCAAAGTCCAGTTCTCTGCAAAGGTTGGAAGTTGGTCACCTTGATCTGTGAGAGCAGCAGCTGCATCACAGGAGCTGGAAGGGCACCAGTTGTATTAGATGGTGGAAAGGCTTCTGTGAATTTTCTTTAGAAGCAGTGCAGAAAAGATGTTTTTTGTGTTTGGGTTTTAACATCAGAGCTCAGTGGGTGGCATGGTTGTGCCCAGCTGTCCCTGTCAGAGATAGCATGCTCGTGCTGACTTTTTTCTCTGCATCTGTTCTGACACATAAGACCAACCATGGACAAAACTAGAAATTGCCTCCTCAAGTTTTAAAATTAAATACTTTCCAGTGCAGCATAGAAAAACTATGTGGAGACAGGTCTTTAGGAGAGATTCTTGAGCAAGAGAATAGTCACAGGTGAGGTAGCCTGTACCCTGGTATAGGGCATGGAGCTCTTTTCTCATCTGTTCTTTCTGTGTGTTGCTAGCACAGTCACAGTTACATAGGTATGGATTCTAATCTTTCCCTTATAGTTCAAACCTTTACTAATGACAGCTCCCCACTACATGGACATCCCTAAAATTTCCATTTGAAATATCTTATTAATGCTCTCTGAAAGGAATGAAAAGCTTAATGAAAAATCAGATCTTTGATAGAATATTTCCAGTCAGAAATCCCAGTCTGCAAGCCACATCTGAAGAAAATATGGATGGTTTTCAAAAGAAAACAAGGATTTTATTTTCTTTCTTTAAAGACAAGATATTGATCTAAGTAGGTCCCTATATAATGTGGTAGTAAGTCACTACAACCAGGAAAATGTACTGATTATTTTTTTCTTTTCAATTCTCCATGTAAAGCTGCTGCTAAGAGAGCTTTGCTTGGCAGCTTAGCTTTCCATGGAAATGGGGTGTGGTGGCAGTACAGAGTTTTCTTGTCTTTTCCAAGTATTTATCTGGCCCAGGGAGTCAAGTGCAGGCCTTAGACAAAAACATGTACCCACCCTTGTCAGGCCACCAAGGGATGGAGTCCAGCTGTGCATGTGGGAGAGCTTGTGCTGCAGAGTCCTTCACTGAAGGTAGGGGAGAGAGGCTGCTGCTGCTCAAAGGCTTCAAATGTAACAAAAAATTTGGTTTTCTTTAAAACACTCGAGTCTGATTTGATTCCCATTGCATTTTCATTCGTTACCCTATGCTGCAGGAAATCACATTCACACCTGAGCAAAGATCTTGCTGCTGTGTGTAGAGATGCCTTGAGAGGGTCTCCCCTGCAGCTATACTCAGCTCCAACATGAAGATGCTTAGAGTTGGTGTCCTGCAGGTACAGGTTAGCCAGAACACACCCTTCCAGACCTTTGCCTGAACTGAAGGAGCAGAGGCTCAACCTGCAGTAAGATCTGTAGTTGTGCTGTGGGACTGCTCAGTGATGGCTTTGACTCCTATCACAACAATGGGCAACCAGAGGAACTAAGTGTGTTTTGGAGGGGGGACTGGTAGATTGTGTTTTGTTTTTCATCAACTGCTTGATTCCTGTTGTAGCCCAACCTCCTGTCACCTTTTCCTGAGAAATGTCACAAGCAGTTCTGCAGTTTATAGTTTGTTACAGAATCAAGCAAAGTGGGGCCTCCTCCATTGCTGTTTTTTTTAGGAGCAGGGTTGCAGAGATAACTGGGCTGCACAGAGATGTGTCTGCCCCGCAGGCTCGTGCCATGTTGGGGATGTCCTCTCCTGAGAGCAGAGTCACTGTCTCAGCAGAACCCTGTGCTTGGGTCAGCTGGTCTTTGTACTTAGAGGTGCTGTTGGGTTGTGTGTGAGCAGGAGCAGCACTGAGCAGTGCCCTGGAGTGTGGTGGTGCCTATTCTGCAAAGTTATGCTCATGTAAAGCAGTTGTCTCTTAAAGGATATGAATTAGCTTACACCATCACTGCTTAGCAACTTTGCTACCCTGAGAAATCCCATCTGGCAATGGGATGAGCAAACACAGGCTTTACTAGGTTCTTAGTAGCTCTTGTAAATGAACCAGCCTGCTGGAGATCTTAAAATTCAGGTCCTTGTATTTAAAAGGAAATTCTTTCATTATATTCTTCTATAGCCAAGAAAGTCAAAATAGTCTCTGCCCTGCTCTCTGCCTTCCAGGCTCTACATGAACAGAGAGGGAAGGACAGAAGCTGCTTGAAACAGATTAATGACACCAAAATGTGACAGAACTGACTCTGAGTCCCCTTTGAAGTCCTTCAGACCTGTCACTGGGATTGCTTTCTACCATCTTCAGTCAGATCTAGCTGTAAGCACTGTTTTCCCACTCTCACCTGCAATTTAGGCACCACCACAAAGGATGTAGGAAAGTAAAACAGGAGGAGGACTGTCCCTCTTCCAGAAGTGATTTAATATGTGTTTCATTACCATAATGCATCAGGGAAAAAGGGGAAAACATGGCTTCAATACAAATGGCATTCAAATGGCAATACAAAACACAAGTCTTTGCTAATGGGTGACCACAGGGATATTGATCAGTGTTTGATTTGTTTTGCTCTTGTAGCAATACTTTTTCTGTGCTGCCCTGAAGACATTTTTTTTTCCAATTTACTTATTTTTTCTTAAATTACACAATCATTCCAGGTATAGAATCCTGAGTTATTAACATCTTAGATGGTGAATTCACCATGATCATGCTTGTTTCTTTGCAAAAGTATTAGCTTTTTTTTTTTGTTTCTTTGAACCACTGTATATATCTGTCTTTGAATGTGAACACAGTGGCTTTTCTTTTATTTTTATTTATTTATTTATTTACAAATTAAGTTTGCAAAGGTGTAAACTGACTTATCCTTCTCAGGCCTCAACAAAGAAATCATGACTATAACATTTATACAGCAAAATGACAAGGAGTAGACATGTGTCTCTTGAGATTACCATATTCTTTCAACAGCAAGATCTTCCCAGAATTTATTTTCATTCTATGTATTGTGGCAGGTGCAGAGGTGTGAAACAAATAATATGGAAGAAACCTTCCCGAGAGAGAGAATACATTCTGAGATAGTTATCTTGGAAAAAGTGAGAACTTCTGCCCAGTCTCTGCAACTGCTGAATAAACCCAGCTGTGCAACCTCATGGAAGCTGTTCATCCCTCATTCTGTTTATAGAATCATAGACTGTTAAGGGTTTGAAATGGAACTTCCACTTTCCCCTTTTTTTGGAAAATGGGGGTTATATTTCCCCTTTTTCCAGTCCTCTGAGACTTTACCTGGCTGCCATGAGTTTTCAAAAATCATGGATAGTGGCTTAGCAACTTCATCTGCATCTCCCTCAGGACCCACAGATGAATCTCATTGGGTCCCATGGACTTATGCCCATTTAGGTTCCTTAGATGGTCTCAAACCTGATCCCCTCCTATGGTGGGCTGAAGGTCTTCATTCTTTGTTTTGCTTGCAATATATCTATAGAAGCCCTTTCTGTTACCATTATATCCTTTGTCACATTCAATTCTCTCTGACTTCCCTAATCTTGTCCCTAGCTTTCCATACAATTTCCCTCAGGCCACCTCCCCTTGTTTCCACATCCTATAAACATCTTTTTTTCCCCCTGAGTTTGCTCAGCAGCTCCTTGTCCATCCATGGAGGCTTCCTGGCATTTTTGCCCCATTTCCTCCTCATTGGGATGCATTGTTCCTGAGCTTGGAGGAGATGATTCTCAAAAATCAGTCAGCTGGCCTCAGGGCTCTAACCCATGAGACTCTTCCAAGTAAGTCCTTGAAGAGGCCAAAGTGAGCTCTCCTTGAAGTCTAGGGCAGTTAGCTTACTCCTCAGTGCTTTCCTCAGTGCCCTGAGCATCTCAAACTCCACCACGTTGTGGTCACTGCAGCCAGGGCTACCTTGGAGCATCACATTCTGAGCAGGTCCTCCCTGTTGGTGAGCACAAGGTCCAGCACGGCACCTCTCCCTGTTGGCTTTCATTGAAAATTTTCATTGCATATTCAGAGAAAATATCTCATATAGCAATGATGCTGAATGTACAGCACTGTCTGTTAATCATTCGTACAGGTGTAGAGATAGTTCCCTTTAAAGGACAGTCTGGGTTTATTACGGCTTTGTTTAGCATCTGGAAGCAGCCCAGGGTGAAGGTAGTTTGTTTTGCCAGCAGCGGTGTCGTTAACATACAATCTGTTGGAAAATGTTTTGCTGTTCAAAAATAAACTCCAGCATATAGTTGTGGTGAAGTGGACCTGCATGATTTGTATGCATTCAAAGCTGTTCTCTTGATTATTGATTAAGGCACTGTTCTGTGAAAGTCAAGTATTCAAGAGAGAACAGTTGTGGTTGCAGGGTTTCATTCACTGGAGAAACACCATGGCCATTTTTTCCCCTCAAATTTACAAAGGTGAAACTGAAGCAGAACACTTTGACAGGGTTTTCATTGGTGGCCAGTGGGATCTACAAAAGAATCAAATCAGATGAAATACCTGATTGTGTAAAAGCCAGAGAGAAACAGAACATGTGAAGGGCTTTTCTAAATGTGTTAAAAAACCAGCCCTTGCTGAGTGCCTGCAGTTTCAGCAAACATGTCTGAGCTAGCCTGCAGAAAACGTGTTTCCAGCTCGGACTGAAAATACCACCCAAGAACCTAAGACACAGGCTGAGGTTCTCATCCCAGCCAGCGCCTCAAAAGCTACTGAAAAATCATAAACCACAGATGACAGGGCTGAGGAGCATAGTTCAGGCAATTTTCTGCTGCAAATGACTTCTCTAGATGCCCTTGCTGTGGGCACACATGCAGTCCTGCTGCTGACCCCGATCTCTTCCTGCAGCACTGTCTGTGTTTCAGACCCACTGCACACAGAGGCTCCTGGGGGCTGCTGTCACAGGCTGTGGCAGACACTCGTCCTTCCTGGAAGTGAGCAGCACCATTTTACTATTCCTCTGTACCCCAAGTGATCCAAAGTCTCACTAAAAATAATGGTTTGGGTTTTTTTCATTCACTCTCTTACTTTCTCAGTGGTACTGAAAAGGAAGGGAACATTCAGAAAGTTTTTCATTTTGGGGGTATCAAAATGACTTTTTAAAGCAATTTCAAGGTGTATTTCACATTTTCACCAAAAAGTTATTCTTCTGTCTCATCTTGCTGTTTTAAACTGCAGAATACACATCACTGCATGGGCCAAGATAAAATAATAGTTCTTATATTACCAAAGTTATTTTTTAAATAAGTGCAAGTTTTGTTTACACTTATAATATATATA
>NW_008683096.1:39009-75831 GCF_000695815.1 Acanthisitta chloris
TCTCAAATAATCAGCCAGAACCCCTCAAATCTCTGTCTTCTTGCTGGAGTTAGGCAGTTGTCAGCCAGCAGGAAGGTCTCTTCTCATCTGCATGCGTGGACAGGGAAGCAGTGACTGGAGATGAGAGAGGAGATTCAGCACAGTCTGCTGTGTCTCAGAAACATTGTTTTCCTTGGAGGGAAGTATTTCTGTTGCTTGTCTTGCCAGGGAAGTGCATCCATTTAGTGAATCATGCCAAATCCTCCATGTCTTGCGTTAATAGCAAACAAACAGACCAACCTCAGCAGGCACTCGGAAGTGGGAGATGACAGCCAGCCTGGCTGTTGGGTGGTACAGAGGGAAGACAAGGCCCTTGTGTAACCTGAGCATGTGTGCCCTGTGTTATTCCACTGTGCAGTGAATTTCCTGGTCACCACACAGAGCTCCCCACATGTTGTTTATCCTTTCCCCTTGCCCATGGATGGGATTGTCTCGTAATCTGTGGCAGATGCAGGGATGGTTTTCTGTCTCTTGATCTCAGGGGGGAACCACGACGGAAGGAGAGGAGAGTACATAATTTCTGCCTTTAGACAGACAATGGTTAAGCTGGATGGCTAAACCAAGGCACACTGTTGACAGCACTCGGAAAAATTCCCAGGGACAGATTCCAGCTAACCCTGGTGCAGCCTACCTGCCATAACTGCAAATCTAGCTGTTAACTCTAGATGTGTGCAAAGCACTGAGATCTCCCCAGATGTTTATTTAAAATAGTCCTTTCCTCTTATACGTGTCTGGTTCCATGTGTTCCTGTGTTAAAGTCAACATAAGGTTCTAAATAAATCCTCATGCAACTGTGACAGCTTCATTGAACTTAGTGACAACTGTACTGAGCTACAGAGGGTGGTGACTTCATTGGAAACTACAGCAGGAGGAGGAAGCTGGGATGGAAAAAGGAGGTCTGGTTTTGAGTTCCTCTTGCTGCAGGCTTAGGGCATGAGTGTCCAGAGATCCCAAGGATAGTTAATCCACATTAATTTCTAATATGAATTACTTCAAAGGCAGGAACCTAAACTTTGGAGTCAGTATAAAACCTTAGACATAGTGCAGGTATGTGTTTACACACACCTTATAGATGACGTTGCTGTTGCTGGGGGCTAAGCATAAAAACGTGTTCTTGTTTTGTTTAGGCATGATTTTTATCCATAGGATATGTGGAATTTTTTCCAGGTGTTGCTGCTCCCTGAGCTTACAGTTGTTCAGTTTCAAATACTGGCAATTGATGACAGAGCCTTTAATTTCTTTTCAAGGTCAGTCTGTGCACTTTCTCTTGGGAAATCCCTGAAAAGAGTTTTAGGGTTATAATCTCCAAAGATGAAAATCCATTGGTTTTAATGGAGTTGTGTCAGCAGGGATCTTGCCTGTTGGATGTGATGGAGCAATGGAGACAGTCTGATGGCTGTAGCTTCTGCTGTTGTCCCTGCAGAGGGGAATGAGGACATGGATAATCCTCTGCAAAAAGGATTGGGACTCTTTCTGGATTCCCCACACAGAATTTCAGAATGAGTTTTATGCTGCATCTGTATTTCTCTGCAGAAACAACAACAACAAAAAAAAAAAGTGTAGCTGAAGTTTGGATAACTGAAGGTACTTAAAAGAACCAAACTTGTATTCACACAGAATCACAGATTGGGATTCAGGAACCTGTGAGTAGGAAATCAAGTATCAGCAGTAGCATGCTTTAACATGCAGCACATGGGGCAGAATGCTGTCTTGGCTTTCCTATGAGAAGGAGAAGCATGGAGTGTTGGGCTTTTGTTTGAGGAGGCCAACAGTGAACACCATCCCGTGTCTTGTGTACTTTGGTGTTGAACTATAGTTCAACTAGAGGCTCTGACTTGAGACATGTTTTCCAAGTGTCCTTTTCTACAGTGCCTTGACACTGTCACAGGTCTGTAACAGCAGAGCCCTTCTGGGTAAGATGGGCTCCACACTGAGCTGGCACTGCTTTCTGCTGCTGCATCAAGGCTGCCTCTGGATCCCACTTAGGTTATTTAAAGTGGCTCGGGTATATTTATCCTGTCCTGTAGCACTGATACATCTTCACCCTCCTGGCCCTTATCAACATGCAGCTTGCACACTGGGATAGATCAAATCCTTGGGATCCTGTGTCACAGAATCATTCTCTCTGTCCCCACTGCAGAAACTCTGCAGATTAGAATTGAATGATCAGCACTTGAAATATCTGTTGTTCAGGTTTTTATGGCCTTCTGAATACTTCTGGCCTCCTCTTGGGGAGAATACGGTAGAATTTGTTGTATCTCCTTATTAAGTACTCCAACTTAATCCTATATAATTTTTATGAAACAAAACTACCAACTAGACTACAGTCCAATTTAATATATCTGCATACTTACATGTCAGTTCCTACCTTTAGGAACCCAAATACATGTTTTGCATCTAGTTTATGTGCAGACATATGTACATAAAATCACACATGCATTTTGTATGGAGAGTGTGTGGATATCCACACTGTGGGTGTTTGCCTGTATAAAATATTTGTAAAAATAAATTAGAATATATTTTTGTATGTATTTATTCTGTAATATTGTTCTAAGGATACCTCACAAAGTGTCTAGAAAAGATGGTCTTTTAAACATCTGAAATGTTCCACAATATTTGCAGAAAAGCTAAATGAAGTGGTGACCTCACACCAACACTGATGGTCCAGAGAGCAGGAGGTGTAAGGTGTAATCTCCATATGCTGTAAGTCAATATGGGTACAATCAGACAAGCTGTTCCTGTACACATGTGGCTGTACTCCTCCAAACTTCATTCTGAAGGCTCAGCCATGGCTGCATGGAGCTTCTCCATCTTCAGTTTCAGCTTTCTTCTGAACACTGAGAAGGTCTAAGTGACTATATGTCTACATCACTTGAAATAAATTATATTTTTTCCTCAGGCCCTAGAAGGCTTTAGATAGCAAACTGATGTCCCTTCCTGTATGAGGGACAGGGCAAAAGAGCAGTGTCTGCATCATGTTCATGTGGACTAACCTCAGCTGCTTTACAATCCCATCAAACCTCTCAAGCCAAATAACCCCAACCCCTATTAATCTTACATGCAACCAGCAATGGAAAGGTGCAGCAAAACAGCAACTGCAACCCAAGGGCATGGGAAGTGGCTTTAAGTGAGTGAAAGGAGCCAGGTTCAGTGGTGTTTCTGCTGCTGTGTCCTAGAAATTACTTGTGCCAAATATATTTTCACTAATGTTTTTTTTTTTTTAAACTCCAGAAGAAAAGCAAGATTTTGGGGCCTTCAAAAGCTGTTTTCCCTTCTCTTTTTTTCATCCCAACTGAAAATATTGGCTTGCTCCAGTCCTAGGCTGAGAGTTGTGTATGTTTATTGCTGCATTTTCTGATAAGCTAACTCTGCTTATGGTAGGTAACACTGGAAGAAAGTTAAACACTACTTCTGTGAGAAATATAAACTCAAGCCACTGACTATATTAGCAAACACTGAATGATAATAGGCTCCCGTGTAAAAGCATCAATTAACTTTGCTGTAACGAGTGTTTATTGCAAATCAGGACCACAGTCTTGTAATGGAAAAGTACATGAGGATGTTTTTAATTAATAGAATAATATAGTTATGCCTTAAATAAAAAAACATTTGCATCTGTTTACTTTTAGTGGAATAAGTATATGCAAAATAAGTTTGAACAAGTGTGTTCAAGAGGAAAAGAGGTTTTTGTATGAACTGTCAAACAATATTTCCCAAAAATATTCTTATTTATTGAGTAACTAAATGACTGTCAGAGAGCAGAGTCTGGTAAGCACTTAACTGAAACCTTCCCATAAGGAGGAAGGAGGAGAAAACAGATGCCCATTTGCCTAGAAGCGTGAAAAGTGTGTACAGAGGGTCAAAGACTGTCAGGACAGAGAAGAAGATGAGATTCATGGTCTACCAAGGCAGACCACCTGTCTGAAGTGGCAGAACAGATTGTAAAGCACTGGGAGGGGGGAAGGGGGGGAAGATATGCTAATACTTATTACTTTAAACAAAGATTATGGTGTAAGGAGCCAAAATAATAGGGAAGTCAAGGAACCAGGGGAGAGAAGGTGGAGTGTTTGACAGCTATTTTGTTCAGCTTAACAGAGACAGAGGGTGAAATGAGAGCTTTACACTGGGGGCAGTGCTGTTGAGCTCATAGAGCAGTGTCACAGCTCAGCAGTGGCCCATACTGCACAGCTTCATTGGCAACTGTGTCAGCATGATCACCCAAGGACCCTGGGGCTGCCATGAAATCAGCATCCCACGTCTTGGGACCTCTGTCTTCAGGCTCGGGTTCAAACATTAAAGCACGTGGCTCGAGGTGTCTGAAAGGCCTCAGTCTCTCTCGATGGGTATGGTGACTCTCTCAAGCTGGTCTCAGCTCATGCTATGTTGAGGCATACAGCCCCAAAGCAGATTTACCTTTTAGTCCATGTGCTGAGAAATAAGGAGCACCTGGTTGGTAGCTGAACAGACTTGCTGTGCTCATGTGGAGACCTGCCTCAACGTGAGCTGTGTTAGGCAGGAGGAAGGGAGACCAGCTAGGTCTCCACTTCCAAGGAAGCATCAATCATCTGCTGCACAAACCACACTGACAGCACTGCTTGGGGTCAGGGAGAGGATTTTAGGGATGTTGCTTTTGTTTTTCTGGTTGTTAAAATTGTATCAACGAGTCTGGTGATTTCTGTTGTACTATGAAGATCTTGGTATGCAGCTGACAGCTCATTCTTGAAAAGGTTTTTTTCCTCTAAAATTTAACTCTGACTCTGGTTTAACTGCCTTTGCCTGAATGACTGAGGAACTAGCTAATAGCCAGGATGAACTTTGTCTGTTTAAACGCTTGTGGCTTTGGAGTATAATGTAATATGATGCTGTCCTCTGGGACATCGTGGGAAAATGTAAAAAACAATTCCATACGCATGTTTGCAATATTAGGAAGGCAGCTTGATCAGGTTGGGCAGGCTTGGATTCTTTTTATAGCAGGACAAGTAAAACAAGACTATGTTTCTCAAACTCCTTGGATTAAGAATTTCTTTCGCCTGAGTAAATATTTATAGAAGTTATATTTAATGGTTGCTTCACTGTAGAAAAATAGCTTATTTTATTTTTAATGAGGCTTCTACAAACCAAGACAGCTTGGTAGACCTAACTCTCTCCTCATTTAACCATGTATACTAGAGTAAACAAAAAATACATCTCCAAAATCAACTTCAGTTCTGGAATTCTCAATCACCTAATTAAAGGTTTATAGGGATCTGTAAGTAGATATCTGTTTAATTACACACCTGACTTTGACTGTATAAAGTGAAACTGCATGCTTCCTATGTGCACCAGGAAATACTTTCCCAGAAGTTGCCAGACAAGGCCAACCCCTATTTTACTGTTCTTTCAGAAAGGATGATATTCCAATGCTTTTTTTTCCAGGTTATTAGTGATTGTGGAAAATGTGACTTCAGGCACCTGAACTGTAGAGTGACTAACAGTCAGCCATGGTGCCAGAAGGGCATGTCCCTAGAGCCCTTGCCCCTGCAAAGGCATCAGCAATGGGTCTGGGCTCAGAGTTCTTATCGTGCCTCTGAGAGTCCCCTCCACAGGAAGACCTCAGGCACAACCTCACATTCTCCCTGCATGTCAGGAAGCAGTTTGCAGAACAGTGTGACTGTGATTCTGCAACGTGTCTGAAGCTACAAGAGGCAAAGAGGCACATAGACCCTGTCCCAGGGCATGCATGGAGAAAAGTGGCACATGGAGGAAATACAGCCAAGTTGAGCTATGCACTTTCAGAGTGAACAGAAATAAGTTGCAAGACCCTCACATGCTTACTTCCCCAGTCATAAACAGTGAAATTGTTTGAAGACAAGGAAGTAAAAGCGATCCTTGGTGCCCTGGGCATGGGACCATTCTGGTTCTGAAAAGCTTTAAGAGGTTCCTCTTCATTCAGTCCCAGTTACTTCTGCCTATCTGAACACAAACTTCTGCAGCCTCTTCCCAGGCTTCTTGTTCCTGAAACAAAGCCATTTCCATTTAGAGCCCTCCAAGCCCCATCCACCGTAAGCTTTCCTTTGACCTGCAGGGTGTGGACAGTTTCCCCAGAGCACACTGTCCTGCCCACCCTCCCGTTACCAGACACGGCCAACAATTAAGCTAATTAAGCTATATGCAGGATTAAGTCTATAGGGCCAGATTCACAAAGGGACTTTGGTGTTTGAAATGGGAATTAAGCTGATTATCAGCATATCACTCTCATTATACAGTCTTTGAAACTTTCATAGCCTTGTGCTTGTGCACATTTCCTCTCGGAAAGTTCCTGCGTGCTCAGGGAGGGAACAGAATTCCCTTTATGCTGTTCCCTCAGTGAGAACTGCCCCAGGGTGAGTCCTGGGCTGGGGGTAGCCAGCCCCCACCTCAGCCATCCAGTCCTCAGGATCCATGAAAAGCTATCTTCCCCACATCCCTGCAATAGGCTCTCCTTGTTTCATGTCATAGGAAAGCCTGTTTGAACCGTCTTGTTTCACACCTTTATGTACAAAGTCGTCAGGGAACAAAAGACATTTCTGTTAGCAAAGGCTCACAGAGCTTTTCTTTCATGTGTGACAGATGCTTTCAGAATCCGTTTGAGGGAATCTGCATAATTGATACCCAACACCAGTGACCCAGCCTGAATGACTTAAAGTCTTTATTTTCATCTCGGGTGGTTCAGAAGCAGCCAGTGGAATTTGTAAGGCTCCATTAAGATGTTCAGGTCTTCAGGCTCTCGAGCAGTGGGGACCATGTGAATACCTGAAGACAAATACCTTGGGTTTCATTAGCAAGATAAAATCCACAGGGTAAAACATGGGAAATCAAATGTGATAAGGAAGTGACTGTGAGCTGGTTATGCATAATGTCAGCCACAGCAGGTTGAGGAATAATAAAAGGAGGGGAAATGATGAGCTCTAAACTGCAACAATTGCCCTGCAAGCCTTGACTGCTGCAAGACATTTCCATCCCTCTCAGTCCTGGTAAGGCTTAGCAAGCTTTTAAATATAAAGCCAACATGGAAATTTTTTTGACAACGTACACCGTTCAAAGTGTTGTTCCTGTCAGTAGCATGTTGTACTACCAATCCCTCTTCAGATTTTCATCTTCCTCCAGGCGTAAAGGCTCATCCCAAAATGAGAACTCAGGTGGGTTAGTTTCCTCTCCTTGGGCAGATAATATTTGAATTGCCCTGACTGTGATCTTGGTGATTCTGGTCAAGACTTTG
Organism: Acanthisitta chloris; assembly: GCF_000695815.1. Lineage (NCBI taxonomy): Eukaryota > Metazoa > Chordata > Aves > Passeriformes > Acanthisittidae > Acanthisitta > Acanthisitta chloris. Next base: position 46,286 of record NW_008683096.1, read on the forward strand.
GGAGGGGCTGTAAGTCTCCCAAGGATGAGATTTAGATAAACACTATGTTTCATTTTAAAGACATTTTACTTTTCTTTTTAATGGTTCATTAAAGATCATTACTTTTCTTATTAATGGTTCTCTTTCTTTCTTTGATTTTCCTCATTTCATAAATGCCGTGGATTACTACAATGACCATGCCTTGGTTTCCAGAGTACGTGAAACTCGCAGCCCTTATGGACTGGTGGAGTTCTGCTCAGTGCCCACAGCAGGGCTTGGCCTTCCAGGGGGTCCCTATAACTGAGACTTCAGCAATATTCAGGAGGGGCTGAGTGTGCTGAAAGTAATACATCCAGTCATACAATACTCATTTCCAATAAAGTGGATTTATCCCATGTTCAGCTCCCTGAGTCACCACAAATCATTGGATGAGTTGCTCTCTGTGTCACCATCCTCCATTTAAATTGGAGATAAAGTGTAGTATTCCTTCACCTGCCAGGAACATCAGCTTTGCACTGATGACTTCATATTCTAAAATAGTGATCAATATAAGCACTTAGTTTCTCCAGCCTTCCTGTGCAGTTTCTGGTATCTCTGCATGAATGGCTTGTGCTGGGTGCTCATGAGAGATGGGCTGCAAGACCACCTGGGTTGGATCCAGTGTGGCAGGTCCCAAGTCCTGGAACACTTTGTGTCAGCGCAGTGATTGTACCTGCTCACTGTCAAGTATCAGTGTGGTGAGCAATGCCAGTCTGGAAGACAATATTTGTTCCCTTTCCCACTCTAGTTTCAGTAATATTTCTAAACATAGCTGTAGATATTCTTCTGTTCCACTCCTCTGTGTAATGACAGAGCAAGAAAGTCTCACAGAGCAACTGCACAAAAAAGCATGGGAAAGTATGGAAATCACATAAAAATTATCATTATCAATAACCATGAATAAATAGTCAGCACCATTCAGCCTAACATCATAATTGCTCTAAAGCATTCTAAGACACATTTATGTTTAGTGGCCAGTAAGAGTGGGAAGCTTGTAATTTAGCTCTGACAGACACCATTGCCTAAGAAAACACTGACACAGTGCATGGCTGCTTCAACAAGCCATGTAGGTTTTGTACAAGTGAATCCAGCATGAACCAGTTACGAAGCAGAATTCAGAATCCAACCAACAAAGGAAATGAGGTGTGAGTTTCAGGTCTTGCCCTTACTTTTTCCGTTTGTGAAGCGACTTAAGCCCCTCTTCCCCTTCCAGCCCAAGCCATTCTAAGATTCCCCACAAATGGGCAAGGTGTGTTAAACTCCTACAAACAAACTTGTGCAGCTCCAGGACAGGCTTCTCCAGACATTCAGATACTTCCCAGCCCCATGTCCAGTGGGATGGCGCACACTGGGAGTTTGGCAGTGGCCCCTTGAGTAATGACTTTGCATTTCCCTGAAGGAGTGATGGTATGACATCTACAGATTACTAGAGAATCAGTTTTATCACTTGCTACAAGAGCATACATTTGGAATGATGGGGCCAAATCAGAAAGAGAAACTAAACAGCATGTTATCAAAGTTAATACTGAATAAGAGACATCCTCTTTAACTTCTGCAGCCTTTCACTTGCTTATGAGGAGGCTGTTTAGCTATTTGAACCAATCTTAATGTGTCCTGGAGAATTCCTGAAGAAATGTCTTTCCTACCCTTGTTTGAAGTTGGGTCTGTGTTACACACAAGATTATTTGCTCTTTTCTATAAACCAAAGGGAAAGATCCAGCTTCATTTTCTTGCCTGTTCATGATGCTTGTGTTTGGAAGCATCACTTGACCATGAGGATGTTTGGGTCTTTTGTCTCCTCCCCTGACATTTTGATTATTATGCCTATTTCTGTTCTTTTTCTAGATGACATTTTGCCTTCATCTTTGAGCTCTTTATTGTTCATTACTGGAGCCTTAAGACATGGTAGCAAGATTCTGTAAATCTTGTGTCACAACACTTTGTAATTCTACCTGCATTTTAACAAGACAAGTCAAGTTTACTACTGGATATCTGTAGAGTTCAAAACCACTATTCAAGCATGAAGGAATTAAAAAATGGAGATGATGCTTCTTGTAATTGTAATAAGATTGCATTTAGAGTCACCATTGCAGGTAGTGTATGGGAAAATGTGTTACTTTGGCTAGGAGACACTGCACCTGCATAATTTTTTGTTCAAATCTGCTGCAATATTAGTCTAGGTCCTTGTATTAAAAAAACATTCACTGTGATTAAATGGAATTAGTGGATGATACAGTACTTAATGCAGAGGTAATAATGTGACCTCCCTCATTAGTGCAGGACTGCTATAGCTTCTTAATTGATTTTAATCAGCATTTAATTAGAAAATGTGAATCCCCTGTGGCTAGTTCATATTTTACACCATTCCAAGGTAGACTATTATTTCTTTTCTACAAGTGGCATCCCAATTTCAGGTTAGGAAAAATACAAAATCTTGTCTTTACTTCGTGACCTTAGAGGGTCTCTTTGTACGTCACAGTCTCAGGCTGTTTATCAGCTCCAAGCCTCTAAAGTTCACCATCATCTGTCTCAGGGCAGAATCCCTTTTTCTTTCTCAGCTCGTCCTCTGGAGTGGAGCTTCCTAGTGCCAGAGCACCTCACAGACTGTTGCACTTCTACAGCACCTCTCCAAGTATTTCTTGGGGAAATAACACAAGGACTGTGTTCAGAACTTGTGGCAAGATGCAGACAAAAGTTCTGTCATTTACTGAAGACTGAAAATACCCATGAGTCCATATATTGAGAGGGCGGTGAAAGGTACTCGGTGTAATACCATATTGTTTCAGCTACAGAAAGAATGAGTTGAAATAGAGAGGGAGAATATCCTGCTCTTTGAATGAATAGCACAAAGAAATCCCCATGCTAGCATGATATGAAAGTTTTATTGCATTCTGGATTTTCAATTGTGCTGTATTAAACCATATTAATATTTGGTTTTTCTAGGGCAGTGGAAAATCATCGGTAATGATGAATTTTTCATTTACACTAGTGCCAAATGATCAGCCTTAGTGCTCCAAGGTCAGTCAATCATTCCACTCTGGTGGAACATTTCTGCCTGTAAGGCAAATGAAACTTTTTTCTCTCTATCTCAAGTGCAGGTAACTTATGGGACAAACTCACTAATAGCTCATCGTGTGTGCTATGGCTGTTGCCCTATGATCCACCAACAGACCCAAAATGAAAAGTGATTTCCCTGGAGACACAGACTAGAGCTGCTTACAGCTTTTTTTGTGTACCTGAATGTAGATTCTCTAATAAGCAGACGGATGAAGTGGAGTCTCTCTATCCAGCCATGCCGTGTGACTTGCTAAGAAGGAAAAAAACCCTGGAGTCTGATCCAAAATTGGGTATAATTTCATGGAGATCTTGATTCCAAGGGCATTCAGAATAGTCATCATTACCACCACTGGAACAACATGAGCTCATGCTGAAGCAAAATTGCATTTAAACAAAATGATCTCCAAAAACATTAATCTTAATAGTCCCTTTTGTAATGGAAACCTACAGGGTTATTGCCTGAATTGTGGGTTTGCTGCAAGTTGATATATGGTGTAGATTTCTTAACAGTCATTTACCTCAGTGCAGCAAAGAAGGAGGCAGGTGTGGCTGGCCTTAAACCCTGCTTACAACATCACTTCCAAACAAAAGCATCTGAACCTTTGGTTTTGGGCTTTGTTTGGCACAGAAGTGTAACTACAGGGATTTTGCAGTGACATTCACTCATTTTGTCTTTCTTTTAATATTGCTGTTCTGAAATTGGTGGTATATTGAAACTTGAGTAATTATATCTGTCTGTGGTGTATTTAGCCTTACAACACAATATTCCTTTCTTTGCTTTGTCATTTTTTTAATGCCTGTGATCTGAAGCCTTTGAATTTAGCTCAGACTGTAAGGTTGAAAGCTGTTGATTCTGAAATGTAAAAATTAACAAACAAAAACTCCTCCAATGCTCACTAAATCAACATATTTGAGCAAACCAGCACCAACAAGAAGGTTGTTGAAGAAACCTTCTTCATTCTGCTTCATATCCTTGTTTTGTGCTGCATGACTGTCCTGCTTTCCCCCTTTTGATTTCTTTTTTTTTAATAGTGTGTCTTTGTTTCCTCTTTAGCATTTTTCATCTGCCTTCTGTATTTGTCTTCTGTACCTCCTTCAAGTTTCTCTCCTGAGGCACCTTCCATCCTGAAGATAGTATTTTTTGAGAGAATATCTTCCAGTAAAATATCAGCAGATCAGGTTCTTAGATGCCCTATAATGGTGGAGATCAGATGCCCTACACAGTGAGCAGGACTGACCAGAAACCTTATTTTTTTCTAATGCATTTTACTTTTGTACTAGCCTTCTTAGGCTGGCAGGAATAATTCCAGTGTATGGCATGACATGGAGAGTAGTTGAATCTCTGTTTAGTAAGAAAATACTGCAAATCCACTCCAACAGGTTGGTTGCAGTGAACTTTCACAGAGAGCAAATGCTATTTTGTGTCCATCTCCATGATGCTTCAATGATAACCATTCCCAAATCTGAGGCAGTGTAATCTGCAGTTGCCATTATTGGTATCTGGACAAGCAGTTTTCATTTTGTTTCCATATTACTGGTTGTGTGTGGACATTGTTAGGCCATTGAAAGCCCTTTTAGCACTGCTGTAATCATGTTCTTACTAGGGGCGATGTAAAACTGCTGTTGACCTCACTGGAAAGAAGTTTGACAAATGCCAAGTAGTTTTGAAAAGCCCAGTGAAGTGTTCTACAGTTGTCCTGCTATTCTGGAGCTGGAGTGAACAGGGATGTTAAGAGCACTGCTCAATGGCCCTTTCCAGGCCCCTCCTGCAGTGATGGCTGCTGCTTTTGCCAAAGCCAAGGTGGAGAGTGAACATTAAACAGGAGCTACATGACCCACCCCTGCTCATGCTCAGATTCTACTTATGACCAGAACTTTTAAATGTGTTTATACATGTAGTTTTGCAGTATGCGTGTCTAAGGGGAAGGCAGAACAGCACATCAGCCACATGTTTTGCAGCAAAGATAAACAGGCTTGAGAAGCATATGGGAAGCTGAATAAAAATGCAGTGCCTGAATCTGCTCCAGAGGCAAACTTGTGAAGTGGCTGTTCTCCATGTTTCTTAAATATGAGAATCTCTTACTAGCCCAAAGTGGAAAAATGCATTATGTTTGTATGCAATGAAATGTGTTTGTCTTTGAAAAAATCTATTTATAGGCCTTGTCGATGGCAGCTGTTCAGCCCCTGTCTCACTGCTACCTGCCAATTTTCTCTTTATGTTTCTATTAACTGGAGCTTTGGGATTCACAGTTTATTCTAATTCATTCTAAATGATAGCAAGCCAAAGTCTCTTGTGTCAGTACTTGAGATACGCTGAAGCACTGGAGTCAAACTTCTTGTGGAAAGGGATTTTTTTTACATATCTCTATACTTCTCGATGATTTTTGCAGTGGTATGTTCTGAGTGTCAGGATCAAGACTGGTGTCAGAACAGAATGTGTCAGTGAAAATAAAGTTCTGCAATCTGCATTGTTTTAAAGGACTTTGACCCTGTCCATCTATGAATAATTTCTTGGTCTCAGGGATATTCCTCCCGTCTTTTAGAGAGGGGCTAAATAAAGGTTGCTGTCACTTTTACTGAGGCAAACCTGTGTATTTCTGAGATGTGATTCTGTTCAAGCTAGTGCTATCTCTGAGGTGTTGTTTAGCAGCGTTAGGGAAATGCTTCCTTTTGTAATGTAGATTTTTAAGCAGAGTTAGTTGTCACTTCTCCTTTCATTATCTCTCAAACTGTGTGTACCCACCCCACTTGGCTTTAGACACACCGCTGGGAAGTCTGTGAGCAAGTTCAGCACACTTAGGGCAGGCAGAACAAGTTCATGTGGGTCAGAAAAACATAATTTGTGAAACACCATTTCCATTATGTGTCTCAATAGCAAGTGCTGCTGCCTGTTGTGTGTGTGAGGGGGCAGAGGTGAGAGCATATTCATGATATTTATTTGATTCATTTCAACACACTTGGCTTCATTTCCTCCACACAGACAGCAAGTCAAAGGAAGGTGAATTTAGCAAGAGGCATCCTACTTAAAATTAAAACCTATAAAAAGAGTTAATAGTCTGAGTAAGGTGGAAGAAACAATCCTTTATTGCCCCAATGAGGTTGGAGCATGACAGAAATGAAGGCTCAGTATGAATGAGTTGATAACGAGATCTAGTGCCTTGCTGTGTCCTTAAAGCTGTTTGAGAGTGTTAAAGGAGAAAATGTAGTCTTGGATCATATCAAGATATTACTAGGTGCAAGATGCACTCGTGTCCAAGGGAATTGTGCTGTTTCTGCTTCATGGTTGGGGTTTTTTTGTTGTTCAGGTGTGCAGATAAATGCTGTAACAGAAGACTGTCAGAAAATTAACAGAAAAATTATCAGTGGATTTCAAGACTACAGCACTTCTATGCTGATTGTATTACCCTTGAGCAGCCAGAAAAGCTATAAAAGCAAACAAAGTGTCTACTATAGCAAGCTGAGTGCTTTAATTTCTACTTTCATTTAATGAGAGGTATTTGAAAACTGTTAAGTAGTCCTAAGCTATAGAAAAACACCACTTCAGTTAACCTCAAAAGAAGAGAAAGAACAATAGGTGAAAATGCAGTGGACTCAAAAAGAGAAATTAAATTGATGTCCTGGAAAAATAAACACAGACCAAGGAATCCTCTCACTGATGGGTGCCCAGAAAGCACAGACACGTGAAATGCTCAAATATTCCTTTGCCCCCTCCCCCCCTTTTTAACCTGAATTTTAAAAGTTCTCTCTATGAGATTATTTTTCTTCTTTCTCAGTACTGAGGGTCTTTGTAGAAGTGCAGTAAAAATACAGAAAGGAAATGGAGAGTCTGCTGAGGACAGGTGACCTAATTTATGGCTTTGTGTCCCAAGTCTCACCAGAATGTCCAAGGATAACATCAGCTAGTTCCACTCACAGTTGCTAATTATGAGAAAGCTTGGCAGGGAGACCTGAATCTTTTTATTAGACCAAGTAACATGGCTGGGGGAAAAGGAAAATATCTGGGGAAAATAAGATCTTCTATAAGTTTATTAAACATATAAGTTTTGGGCTGTTGGAAGATGTATTTCTTCCTGACAAGGCCATGCTGGTTACCACGTGAACCTTCCAAACTACCATTAATGCATGTACAGCAGCTTTGAGTAATTTATTTGTTCATGTTCTAAGATGCAGGGCCTTGAATGGACATGACTTCCAGAGGTGGGTACCTGATAATTTTGTGGAACATATGGTGAACTTTGAGACAATTTGGAGTGGGTTTGTCAGAATTGCTGGAATTAGATCAGTGTTTGCTGGTTGGGGAACTGACCACTACAGACATATGGGGGAGAAACAAGGGAAAGGTACAAGTGTGAGTTAAGATGTTGTTGTGAAAATGAGTCGTTACATAATTTAAAAAACCAATTATCTGAAGGGGCAATGTGGCCTTTTCAACAAAAAAAAAAAAAAAAAAAAAAGGAAAACCACGATCAACGCTGAAAAAACAAATGGCAAGGTCATTATATTGACAATGAATAATAGAGCAGCTAAGAAAGGCAATTGTGTGCTTTCATTCTTAAGAAAGCCATTTCTTCTGGCAACCAACCATCCCAACCAGAGACTGGAGTCTTATTAGGGTAGGAAATGAGTTGTTCTGCTGACTTCATGTGCGTAGTGAATTGGCTGTGGAACTTCTACAACAAAGTTCTTTTCAAACAAGTAGCAAATTGCAGATCAGATTGGTTAATATGCCTCACAGCACTCAGATGTGTTAATACATGCCAGAATGCACACAACATATGGGGTTTAGGTATAGATTTAAACGTGTTAAATTTGACTCTCAAATTAGATTGATTATGTTAGTGTTAGACAAATATTATCTGAAAGGACACAAACACAGTAGTTACCAAAATAAAGCACCGAGCAGAAGGATCATAGTAGTATCATAGTATGTTAAGGGGTTGGAACACACCTTAGAGATCATCTAGTCCCAACCCACCCTGCCCTGGGCAGGGACACCTCCCACTAGACCAGGTTGCTCGAAGCTTTATCCAACCTGGCTTTGAACACTGCTTCTGAAAGATGGACATAGCATGCTCAGGCCTAGCTGATGCCTGTACTGGGCCTTATCAGGACACTGAAGCCGTGCTGGTTTCTCACTTGTGTGAAGTGATTGCACTGTGTGTTGGCAGCAGAGCCCCACAGATCTGATTGCAAAGATTAGTGAAAGGCTCTGTGTCACTAAACTGCTGACATTCTTCCTCTGTTTTCCACAAACATGAAGGAAGTATATTTTGAGATATAATAAGAGGAGACAATTAAAACTTGTGTTTTCCTATGCAGGGAAGGCACAGGATATGCCGTAACTCTTGGTGTATCAGGTTCATGTGAGGCAATCCACCCAGGAACGCAGAGCACCCGCTGAGAGCGCTAACAATAGACCATTCACTAAGAAAGCACCAGTAATTAATCCTGGAGTTATACAGGGTTGTAGGCTAGTTAGAGGCCTGGTGTAAATGAGTATAGCTCTAATGGGATCCTAATTTACACCCAGCTTCTATGGCATTTAAAGCTATTTACAGTATAAGCATTAGTTTTTATAATTCGTCCTGTCAGTGGAGGGATTCTCTCATATATTGTGGTGTGTAAGTGCTGGTTTCAGCATTTGCAGGCGAAGAACAGTCAGGTCAGCTTTTTTTGATTAGAGACTGTTGTTCTATTGAAAGTAATTGCAGTTTTCATGACAAAATGTTGTATGGATTATATTAAATGTATTCCTGTACTCTTGTATTGAGCAATGGTGTAATTAAGGGATATACCAGGGATTTCCACTGTAGAAACCAACCACCTATTCTGAAGACTTTAATATAGTTGTAAAAGCTGATTATATGTTGGAGTGTGAGTGTAAAGATCTTGGAGAAAGAGCTCTTTAGTGCACATAAAAGACATGTCTATATAATGGCTTATAAACATCTTCCCTCAAAACCTGACAATATTGAAGGAAGATGACAAAGAGCTACTCAAAAATCCATTTAACTGATAAGCTGAATGCTCCTAATAAGCCAGTTTCAGGCATCATAGTGAAATAAGTGAAAACAGTCTGAAGCAAGAGTCTCAGCCATAAGAAATCTTGACCTTTTAGGACAGTTTCTACACAAAGGGTGTTCTTTAGAGCTCATTTAGTGGTGATAATGTCAGCCTTCTAGGTACCCACAATGGGCACCTGCTGCTTCTCTTGGTGCCAGGTAGGAGCCATGTAAGCAGAGACTCTGGGGCAGCCAATCCCATCAGTCACTGAGAGGTTGTTCTTAAAAAGGGACAACTCAATTTAATTTCTGGATAGGAACAGCACCTGCTGCCTGTGGGACAAGCATGTGGCCTAAGGGGCTGTGATGCTGAGGGTCTGTCTCTGCCCAGGGAGAGCTCAGACCTAGGGTTGCTGTGCTGCATGCCAGGACAGGGTGCCCGTGCTGGTGGCTGGGTGTGAGAGAGCTCACGCCTGGGCATGGCTCTTTGAGACACTGTGGGAGAGCTAATGAGCTCCGCAGGGAGAATAGGCCAAGTCATGCCCATGCAGCCCAAGGGCAGTGCAGCTAAACCAAGGCTGTGGAGCCACCACAGAACTTCAACGTGCATTTCTTTCCTGCCTTGAGCTTCCAGGGGGGCCTCTGAGGGGTTCTCAGGGACCTCTGTGTTGCACTCCATCTCATGCAGGAAAGGTGTCCTAAGTCCTAGAGAACTGCAGATTATACACCAGGGCTGCTCTCATGTCTTTGCAATCATCTCTGGTTTTCTCCCAGTACATTCACTGCACCCTTAGAATGGGCATGGGGAGTGTGTGTGTGGGGTGACCCCATGAGCCATGTGTTACAGCTTCCCCAGGGAGCTGGGAAGGCCTTTCCCTCTGACCACACCAGGGGGAAACTCTACTGAGTTTCTCTGAACTGGAAGCTGCTCTTTGCCTATCACACAGTAACCTCCTCACTGCTTTCCAGCGTATCCCTTAGAGATTTTTGGCAGTAGTTTATTCAGTAACTAAAATTTTCTGCTTACTAATTCAGTTTCAGAACATGAACAGAAAACCAAACAGAGGGTACAGATGGGAACAGCAGCTGAATGGGGCAGGGTGAGCCTCAAGTGAGTGACAGTTCCTAAAGCAAAATGCTCTACATTTCTTAAACTCTGGGATTTTTGCTATTCTGGCACAGGCTGTCTAGAAATAGTACTGCCTTGGATCAGCTCTCCTTGCAGCAGTTGGTTATGTGGCAGAGAGGAGCAGTTCTGCAGTGAAGGTCAGTGTGAGCACTCTGTGTGCGTGGAGCTGTGCAGCCTGGCTGGCTGTGGCTCTGTCCTCTCCAGCTCGTTGGTGTGGTCTGAGTTCCTGGATGTTGCGTGCGAGCCCAGGGAGCCCTGGAGCCTGCAAGATCTGAGCCCAGGTTTATACAGGCCATAGCCAGGCTTTGCTCTGTGCTTGCCCAAGTGTGAAACTGCCTGTTACTCTCAAGTGCTACCTCATCATCCTCTCCTTGCTCCTGCCTCTTTAAGGGCAGGCCTTCAGGGCTTAATTTGCATATATGGTTGACATAATTATCTATGTAAGTTAGACATGTTCTTTTAACTTCATTGAATATCTGACTACTCCATTAAAGAGATTTAAGGGCACCTCTGGTCAGTGAAGGTGACTAAAAACTAACCTGTTTCATGTCACCTAAGTACACTTAGTCTGTTTCAGCTGAGTCCTGACCAGCAGAAACATCTTAAGCCATTCCAGGTTTGTTCTCAGCTCATGTCTGATGGCTCCCTTGAGGGCCATTAGAGTTATATATATATGTGTGTATATATTCGTATCCATATCTATATATAAACTCATTTTTCATCTAGGTTCACTTAGATAAAGTAAAGCATTTCAAATATTTAGAAGAGAAAGGAAAGGACAAGTTTCTTTATTGTGAGGAGAACTGAGCCTTCCTTGAAGACTGAGCACTTTGATAATTTTTTGCAGCAGTTATCTTCAACACCGGATTTTGGCAGAACATGATTGAATTGGGGCCTGAGGGTATGAATTCCATTTCAGGAGAGTGTTGGAAGGAGTCTGCCAGCACAAAGACAGATACAGTATCTGCAGAGTAAAAATTTGGGAACAGAAGGGGTAAGGCTGGGAGAAGGGGGGCATCATGGTGTTCATGACTGCACAGGGAGAAGCAACAGAAAGCCTTGGCCAAAGTCCCCTCTGAAGCCCTCAGCAAAGCCAGGCTGGGGCCGAGGCAGGTCGGTGCAGGGGAGGAAGGCTGCAGGCAGTAGTGCATTTTGCTCACCTGGTGGGAAAGCATTTGCTTTATTCAGTTTCAGTTTCTATAGTGCCTATCTCCAATAGGGTAAGAACTAGTTACATCATCAGTGATAGAGAGTGGCCCAATTCCCCATACCCCAAGCAGCAAAGTTAAACTTTATGACAAACCAGGAGCAAATTCCAGGAAAGGTAAACATCTGCTTGGATAGAATTGCCTGTAAATCCCAGGGACGATGGCACCCTGCAGTACAGTGTGGTGCTCCAGAACAAATTCTGTGCACAGCCATTAGAAAGGGAACAAGGAGACAGAACAACTGATACTTTTAAGTAACTGAAGGGATTTTTGAAAAAGAATAATTTTTTGAAGTAAATTAAATATGAATCTTGCTGTGTTGATTTAGAGGCAGTAAGAAAATAAGGTACTGCTTTACACTGGTTTCTCTTTAAACTAGGGTAAGCATCTTGCTTTAAGGACATGTGTTGTGGGGAACTGCAAATTCAGTCCAGTTCTTCAGGCCCTGTGACTGCCAAGTCCAGGAAGCCTGCTGGCCTGCAGGAGTTGGATGTCTGCTGAGCAAACTGCAGAGGAGAATGAACAAGTATTAACCTTTTTCTCAGGGGTCAGAGCGCAATCAAAATGCCCTTCCACAGAAAGTAACAGAATGAGATTAATTTTACATGCTACAGCTATGATTGTCCAAGTGTTATGGGGAAGGCAGGATAAATTCAGGCAGGCAAGGTCTCATTAATTGAGGGAATTTCCAGGCTAATTTCCAGGTGTTCAGGGACCTGACCTATTTCAATTTGAATAATAGCTGATGACAGAGTTCGATATGCTCCAGCCTTCTATTTAAACAGAGGGGAGCGAATTGTTTTGGGTTGGGGCTTCTTAATTAGTATTCCACAAATATGGCATCATCTTGTCAAGCCAAGCTAGCACTTAGTTCCTTGTCAGATTTAAACTTAAAAGAAAATCAGTGCATTTAACTTTGCTCTATGTAAAAGATTTTTAAAAAAATCAAACCCAAAACTCATGCTATATCAGTTTATTGATTTGTTTTAATCTGAATTAAAGGGTGAAAAACTCCAGAAAAACTGTGAGATACTCTTTAAACTATTCTTTTGATAATTAGACTCTAATTTCAAGTTTCATTTGGTTAATGGACAACTATCTTGGCCATTAAGTTTATCTAAAGCAGATGCTAATTAATGCTAAATTACAGTTCCTAAGGTGCTACATAATATACCCACCTGAATACCACCAGTCACCCACCATTCACTTTATCTGGAGGAAGGAAACAATGAAAGAGAGGATGAGCAGAAGCCAGGGAAGATTATTCTATTATCAGCTCTGGTCTTCCAATTATTCACTGTAACTTGAAGTTACTTGTTGAGTTTTAAAACTTCAGCTATAATTTTTAACTGTAGGGTTTTTTAGCCTATTTAGAAAGAAATAATCTCAAGTCCTCTAAGGAACCAGTTAATATTTAATGCTGTTGTACTCTGACGTCAAAATTTCATGAGTAGGTAACAAAGAAATGTGTTTAATTCATATATTCCTTGAAGCGCAGCATGGTGTGGAATACACACCTCTAAGAGTGGGTTAATTCAGCTGTTTTCAATGTCACTTTTCGGTTAATACAAACTGTTACACTTGCCTAAGGTAACAGTGGCACTGAGCAGTTGCCTCCTGGTAACTGTTGTTTGTGTTTCATTGGTCCTGAGTTTCTGACAAAGATGGTTCATGTGGTCCTGTAGACTGTGCAAATACTTAGAAGAGGAAAGACACTCTCTGGGATGTTTGCAGTCCCCTAGATATAATCAAAAGGCAATCCACTGATTTGTAGATCTCTGTAATAAGCTTTAAGTAGAGGGAGGTACTTTAAACATGTAGTTTCTCACTTAAAACCAGCTTAACCTTTAGTACAGCTTTGCCTGGCAGAGCCACCTATCTGTTTTCTGTCTTTCTGCTCTGGCTTCTGCTGGCTGTAGGGGGAATACATTCCTGAGAATAACAGAGGATAACCTCTGTTCTCTGCACCATAATTTAAGAAACTGGTAAGCACAGGTAGCTCCTGTGAATGGCTTTTCTCCATCTCCTGGCAAAGCATCCACACTCATGCCCAGTTTTCATAGACAGCATCACAGACAGGAGCTGTGACTGGGGACTACACTTTCTGTGATGCTAACTAGCTCCCATGGTTCTTCCCAAGATACACAGCCTTGGCATTTATGAAATATTAAATTTATAAACAGTAGTGACTTCTTTTTGTTCAAGAAATAGTGTTGAGCTCTCCCATGTCATTTTATTGGTGTTCATTCTCATAAAGGCTAATAATCTTGTTTAGTTCCTTGTCTCCACCGTGAAGTACATTTGCAGCTTCTTTAATCTTTTCAGAAGCAAGCCAGCCAGAGGCTGAATAATCACTGACAGCTGTTAGGTACTGTCTGTCCTATTAGATGTGTTAATCAAATTTTGTAACTGTACAGAAGCTTCAACGTTAGCAGAACAAGGTAACTTGGTGGTTTTTTCACCACATTTATCCAGAATGGTGCATTCTCTTATTTTTTCCTATGCAGTTTCTCAAAATCAGAATTTGAGTTGGAAGGAACCTTAAAGATCATCTAGTTCCAGCCCCTCTGCCATGGGCAGGGAACCTTCCACTAGACCAAGTTACTCAGAGCCCTATTCCTCCTTGCCCCCAGCAGTGATCTTGGGCTTCTTGTGTCCCCTTGGTCCCCATGCCATCCCCAAACTCTCCCGTGTGTCCTGCAGCACAAGAGTGGAACCCAGAGTGGCTCCATCTGTAAAAGGAGTGAGAATGACATATCCCTTTACTCATACAGCATCTCCCAGTACAGTAAGTGTAAAATTAGATTTTGGATGTAGGACACAGCAGAGATTAATATTATAGGTTCTGGCCAGAAAAATGTACTCTAGGCAGATGTGGTCTAATGGGTTTAGTAGAAGCATGCTGTGCATGTGTAGGTACATCACCAGGCCAAGTCCCTTGTGTTGAAACTGCTGCTTTCAAAAGCTAATGAGACAAAAATGTTAATTTCATGACCCATCTCCTGGAGTCCTCACAGAGCTCCCTCTCCCTGGGGATTTGGGAGTGAATTGAGATTTAAGGTCAGGCTGCTGTGCAAGCCTTACGCGTTGGGCTGGAGTAGGGAAGAACAAAGACAGTGCTTATAGTGGGTGGCTACTATATTTATATGCAGTGACAAAAGTAGGTCCTCTCTGCATTTGTCCCGGTGTCCCCAGGCAGGTAGGGCACAAAGAGCCTGGGCCCTGAGCAGTCTCTATAGTCAGATTCCTCTGTATGGAGGGAGCTGCCCCACTGAGCCCCCCAGGGCTGTCCCTCTGACAGTGTGCCAGTGGGGCAGGGCTGGGAGCTTGGGGCCAAAGCCTCGAACCATTCCCAGCACACTAATGAGCCCCCAACATTACAATTAAGTCAGATTTTCTCAGACCCACTTGCCTTCATCAAAGTCTTCCCCCTCATCTATCTCTTGCTCTGGCTCTGGGAAATAAGAGCAAACCTAATGTCTGTCAAATAATCCCAGCAAAACTGAGATTCCTCCGGGTAATGGGTCTAAACTAGTCATATTTCTATAACAGATGTCACAAAAGGGAGTAAAACTGAAATGCCTGTTTATTCCTACTTCATCTCAAGGAGCATTGAACATGAAATCAGATCTCAGGGTCAAAACATGGTCACTGCCACTTGTTCCGCTGTCACTTGTCAATTTTTAGCTGTCCTGTAGCATCTCTGTGCCTCACTGTGTCAGTTTTGCTGTGCTCCCTGTCAGCTTCACAATAAGGAGCAAGGGGAAAATTGGCAACTAGCACAAGGGAATTAGAGGTGGAAAAAATAGAGGAGTGGTTGGAGAAGCATGAAGGCCTTGGAGCTCAAGAATACTGAAAAGCCAACAAGGAATTAAAGACATATTTTAGACATGCAGTTAAAAACTGCACAAGCTCTGAGACATCAGGAGTGATTCTAAATGATACCAAAAAGTAAAGAATCTGTAAATATTGCCAAACAAAGGTAAAAGGTCAGAGATGGTGCTCAACTCAAGCAAAAGAAAGCCAGAAGAGGCAGAAATGCTGGTGATGAATCAGAAAAACAGATTGCAAGTTTTCGGTCAGTACTAGAGCAGGAGCTCTGAGGGGCCCTGAGGTTTTGCAGAATAACTGCTGTGTATCTGTCTATGATTCCAGAGACATGGACAAAATTTGGGGAGGCCAATGAGTTCTGAGCGTACAGTTTAAGCACATACTAAGCTCACACTCACTACATCTGTTCTTAATACTCCATAGGCAATCTCCACTGCACCCATGTCTTGTGTGGATCAGCCACCATTCTGGCATCACTCCCAGTAAAAGGAGTGGTTTGGTGTACGTATTAAAAGGGGAAAAAACTGAGACGACCTCTGACTACTCAGAAAGCAGTTGCCATATGTTTCAGAACGAAAAATCTCATGCACTTGACAAGGCAGTTGTGGTTATTCAGTGTGTTTGCTGTGGGAAGAGGAACATTTGGGGGCAGAAGGAATTCTGTAGCCCACCATCCTACACAGCTCTGGCCACTGCACTGGAAGATTCTGGCACTGATCTCCCAGCATCTGTTAGAGCCAATGTATTTTTAGATGTATGTCTGCTGGGGATTCTAAGGCTTCAAGAAATGGAAATGATAACACATCCCTGAATGGGCTGCTCTCGTATCTACTTCCCTGGTGGTTAAAAAAGAAGTATCTCATCTCATCTGAATTGCTGCCATTCAAAGGTTTTTGTTACGCCTGTATCTCTCAGGTAATGAAGATCTTTCTGTGCTTTGAGGAATTCCCTCTCCACACACACACTTAGCACTAAACTCACTCTTTAACAGCCTTGGGGATATGTAATGGTTGCCTCATGCTTCTCACTGTAGAATTCTTCCCAATTGCTTATACTTTGCCAAACTGGAACCATTAGGCTGATTTTCTAGTCAGGGTTATTTTCCTTCCAAGCTAAGTGGCTGCTTACAGCAGGTTGTTTTTTATTAAGTTTTAGCCAAAATGATCCACTATGTGCAAGAATAAGGAGAAGGAAGCACATCTCTTGGGTTCTTTTTGGTTTTAATGTTTAAAAAAGAAAAAAGAAGAACCAGCCTGTGTGAACATTTGGAAAGGTGTATCTTTGTTGTGGAAATAAATTCTGTGATGCTTTGAAGTGCTTTGATACCATCTTGCTATTTAAAAGATAATAATTAAAATGAATTGTTCTGCCTTATTGCTGGGCTTGGTGACACTACAGCAAAGAAGGCAGTGTTTGGGGCCTGGCTGGGAAGAACAAGGTTAAACCAGAACACTGAATAACCACTCAATGCATATGCCCTGTCCATTTTATCCCCCAGCTGAAGCAGATGATTGATACACCCAAACATACATAGCTGAAGGCTGTGGCAGAACATATTGCAGAGCTTGTAGGTGTAACCATTCTGGCATTCTTATTTCTGAGCATCTTAAACTTTCTGACCCCTTAAACAGTGTTATTTTCATGTTGTATTTTGCATGCAACGAGCCACAAGTTCACTTTATTTAGTCTCTCAGTGTCAGGTGTGCAGCCTTCCAGCCACAGCTCTCTAGCTCTTCTGCAACCCGCTCCATCTTGCCAGTGTCCTTTCTCTGAAGGATGGAATGGAGTTCCAGTAATGCTCACACAAATAGTTGCTTTGTAATTGTAATAGTTCCCGTGGTACATTTTATTGGCAAACATGAAGAGTGTCTGAGCCCTGCCCCCGATGCCAAGGGGTTTTTAAGATGTGCTGAGTACCTCTCTGTCTCGCTGAGTTCAGCTGGTGTTGACAGCTCCAAATACCTTGCAAGAGTAAGCACTTGGCATATAGGGCAAGTGAGACAATCAGCATTTTATGCATGTCAGGATGTGATCATGCTTGTTTTAATCCACTCTCCAGTAAGCCTCCTTGCAGAAAACCAGCTCTTACACTTAATAAAGCCTGTGCCTTCAACCAAACATGCAGCAAGTGTAATTACAGACTGTTTATGTGAAGGCTTTTGCACGAGAGAGTTAGCTTTTGCTTTAGCCATATTCGGAGCCTATTAAATTTTAGATGACTCAAGGAAGATTTTCTTTCTTGTTCATGTAAAAAAGTGCACTATTTTTTCATGGTGGTAATTGCATTATCTAAACACGTGAGTTCTTCACAGGTTTTGTAAGAGAGGTGCTCTCAATGCCAGGTTAGTGTCCCAGCATGTGTCCGTGCATGGATGCAGCTACCTAAGTGCAGGAACAGGAATTTGGCAGGATTTTCTAACACTGACCACTGTTTGAGCTTTACAGTATTTTGGGAAGCGTGCTCCACCATAAAGGAGGGAAATGGGTTGAGGTCTGTTAATGGGACTTCTGTGTGTTTCTGCCAACAAAACATAAACAATGCATGGAAAGGAATGACTGTCTGACGTGAAAATATGAGGAGACATAACTATTTTACCCCAAATCATATAATCTGTGCCTAAGACAATCATGTGGTGTTGGACCACCACACAAAAGTGGTGCACTGATGTCTCACCATGTCTTTCCAGGGAAGGACTGACTGCGTTAGCAACAGACCCCTGTGATCAGTGAAAAATGCGTTGAGTTTAATTCTCCTTGGCACCAGAGAATCATTTGTATCGCCCCAGCATGGCAAGGCTGTGCTAGCAACCCTGGCTATGAGTAGAGAGCATTTTGTTATTTATCATCTTAAAGTGTGTTCTTATCTGGAGAAGTGCTGCTTTTAATGATAGATTTTTGGTGATGTGAATGTAAAATACATCACACTTTCTGGTATCTTTTTAATTTTATGGATGGCACAGCTTAAAACCAGGTACATCAAATAAAATAACTACTGCTGAGAGTGAATAAAAGTTGGCAGGTATGGCAGTTTAAAATAGCCCTATTTTCACCCTAAATATAGGCTGGTTTAATTGAAATCTAGTGGTAGCTATGAGACAGCTGCTATATCAAAGATCAGTGACAGCCTGCTGAGGTTAAAAGAATACAGGCTGCCTGTTTTGCTGCTGAGATAAAGTGGCATCGCAGAGAGCAGAGCAGCAGTTAGATTGATGAAAAGTTAAGTTTTAAAAACACTGATTTGTAAAGTCCTTATGCAGTTTTATTTATAGTTTGTTTGTCTCTGCCCTTCTAATAAAATAGATTTCTGCCTGAACCCAGAAACGTGATACAGATCCTCAGTTGCTGTTACCTGCTTTAGCTCAGCTGGAAAGGAAGCCAGCAAGTCAGTCAGGTGTCTCCACTGAAATTCTGCCAGTGTAGGAGAAATAATGATAGAATTTCAACTTTTTCCATGAAAGAGTTTATTACAAATGAGCATTTCAGCTTCATGAGGTCAGCCTAAAACCACCACATGGTTTAGGGGAGAGCCCACAGTACATTTAGGCACGATGCAGTGCTTGCATATGATTAACTAAGTGATCTAACAGTGATGATGTTGGTACCCCACTCTAGCAGCACCATGCAGAGAAAGACCTGAGACTTAATTCTAGGAAG
This sequence comes from Acanthisitta chloris, assembly GCF_000695815.1. Taxonomy (NCBI): domain Eukaryota; kingdom Metazoa; phylum Chordata; class Aves; order Passeriformes; family Acanthisittidae; genus Acanthisitta; species Acanthisitta chloris. The sequence goes on from NW_008683096.1 coordinate 65,185, forward strand.
GAGCTGTCTCCATTGTCATGGGTGGAAAGTGGATGTTCTGCATTATCCCACTGCTTTCAATGTTGTCTAATTAACAAGCACTGCTTTTAATTTCCGTGCTTTCTGGTTATTATTATTTTTTCAGCCCCACACAGTCTAAACCCCAGTCTCTCAGCCTTATCCTCCCTGGTAGATAGTGCCATTCTTTTTACTTTCTAGTACTTAATTAATATTTGCTATGTTCTTACTAAGGTAAGTCTGTACTTTCTCATTATATGAAATTAAAAGTAGATGAGCTTAGTTCTCAACTAAGAGAAGCTTTAGAAAGATATAGGCCGCTCTCATATCTGGATTTATTTTCTTTTGATTTTGATTCTCAGGAGGGCCCTTAAGACCTTCTATCAACCCTGTCAATCAAATAAATTGATGAATCATTGAGTCAGAGCTCTGGCTACAAGGAGTCCTGCATAGCAAGTTCTGAGGTGAGTTCCTGACTTTCTTGATTATTGCACACAGACAAAACCTCTTCATGAGGGAATACAAAACAAGGCAAGCGAAAGCTCATCCACCTCAGCTTTTGTTATTGCTCTTAGGAAGATGTGAGGTCAGTTCCACTTCTCATGCTCCCTGGACTGGAGAAGCATTAGAAAAACAAAGCAATCTGCCTAAGCAGGAGAAAGAGCATCCTAAGAGCAGTTCCTCTAGCTGAGTACAGGACAAAAGCAGCAGGCAGGGAAAGCAGGGAGATTCGTGGAGTATGGGAGAAGGATAACATACAGTGTTAGCAGAGGGTTTACACAGACATGCTAAGGAGCTTCAGCGTGATGGATGAATTACATGTTCTTATGAACTTCCATGGATATCTGTAACTTGTGTTCTTTGTATGTCATACAAACAAATATCAGTATGGGAGGGGAACCACACCAAAGACAGTGAGATACCTCAGAGATTATTTTTTTTATCCACTACTGCTCCAAATGTATTCTGAAGTATCTCATGACGCAAACATACTTCTCTGGATTGCCCTGAAAGCCAAGACTGCCCAGCTGTTCACAGGAGGCTCCTGGCACACTGCAGGAAGGAGAAAAAGGTAGGAGTCTGTCCTCAGCATAACCCTCCAGGCATACAGGTGCCCTGGAGCTAAACTGCTTGATCTCAGGAAACTGATGTGCTGCTGCTGAGGCATCTAAGTACACAAAGAGCCTCACTGGGTGTCACCTGAGTTCTCAATGCTGTTGCTTATGTAACTGTAACTTTCAATGGTTTCAGTTAACTCCATTAGTAAATGGAGAGTCTGTAAAGTTTACAACAGAACAGGTCGGACCACGGGGCTGTCTCTGGCAATGGCCACTGGTGGATCTATAGGGAAGAGCATATAGCAGTGTTTCCACACTGACCCTCTGATCTTCCAACACCCTGTGCCTCAGGATCCCTTCAGCCAAGAATGATATCTGTGCTTAATAGCTATGTGAAATTCCAATTGATGTTAAGGGGAGTTTGAGCAAAGAGATTCCAGCCATCCCTACTGAGCTGACAAAGATAATTTTGCAGTTTTTCTCTGCATTTGGCTATCTCCAATTTTGCTTTTCATATACAAAAGCAGCAGTTAAAAGTGGTGGCATCAAAACTTTCAAACCCATGTGAACAGAACGCTTAATCAAACCCTGTAAATGGAGCAAAAGAGGACTTTCTCTTGCAGGCTGTGCTGCTTCTCTGGAAGAGTGGAGAGTACATTTATTATGCTACTTTTTGAAGGGAAGGATTTTCATCTCCTTCTCAATAGATAGTTTTGAACAGTTCATTTCACAAAACATTAGGAAGGAAAGATTTGGGGAAAATTGTATTTCTCTGCCTTAAAATTGAGTTATGGGCAGGGTGTTTGCCAGCTCATTTTTCTTGTTTGTGTGAAACAGACATTTGTGAGTTGTGGAAAATGAGCAATGGGAGGAGGGAGGAAATTGCCCGAGCCTACGTAAGAAGGTTAGGTGGTATAGTGGTATAAGTTATCAGGATTTACAGACACTGCTGTGCTTTGATACCCAAGAAGGCCATTGTGAACGCACTGCACGGTGTTTTTGCCTTGTGACCCATCAAATCAATGGCAGCCATTGATGGGTCAGCTTTTGTCTGCCTGGAGGACATGGGAGCAACAGCAGCTATTTAGTGAACAAGTCTAAATTCTGATACTAGCATTGGTAATTGAACTTGAGCCATGAGCCTGATGCTAGTAACACAGATATTGGTGACACAGACTCACGAATAGAGCCTGCAGCATGTATGAGGATGGGATGTCACAGCGGAAGGCAGGTTACAAAACTTTTATAGGCAAGTACTTCATGAGCTTCTCATGTCAAGAGAGTCAGGAGAGAGTCTCCTGTTTCCACCAGGCTGGAGTTAGGAAAGACAGGCAATCAGAGTCTGCAAATAGCTCTCTCCACTGACACTGGGTCAGCCTCCTTCTAAGCAGAGAGCTCTGTGGATACACTGGTATCCAGTACAAGTCCTCACCTAGTTAAGCAAATGCATGCAGTTTCTAATAGTGTTTTTGAGCATGTCCCCAGAGTAAATTCCTCTCACTGCTCAGTCAGCTTTATGGGTGCCTTATACTTATAGAATCACAGAATTTGTAGAATTTTAGGGGTTGTAATGGACCTTACAGATCATCTAGTCACAACCCCTTGCCATGGGCAGGGACACCTCCCACCAGAGCAGGTTGCTCAAGGCTCCATCTGACCTGGCTTTGAACACTGCCACGGTTGGAGCAGCCACTACTTCCCTGGGCAACCTGTGCCAGTTTCTCACCACCCTTAGAGTAAAAAACTTTTTTCTAATATCTAACCTAAACTTCCCCTCCTTCAGTTTGAACCCATTACCCCTTGTCCTATCATTGCAGTTCCTAACACAGAGTCCCTCTCTGGCTCCCTCGTAGGCCCTTCAGATGCTGAGAAGTTGCTATGAGGTCACCACACAGTCTTCTCTTCTTCAAGCTGAACAGCCCTAATGTCCTCAGCCTGTCTTCATAGGGGAGATGGTCCAGTGCTCTTAGCAACTTTGTGGCCTCCTCTGGACTTGCTCCAACAGTTCCATGTCCTTCTTATGGAAGGAGATACCTTGTTTATCTTAGAGTTTATGAACATCATTAACATTACAAAAACAAGAACCAAGAAAGAACAGAAATTAAGCATTTTATTATGAAAATTTGGGAGGACAGCAAGGCTAAAGTACAGTGCTTCATTGTAGGAGCTAATCTTTATTTTGTTAAATTCTGAAGACATGAAAGAATAATTTCTTCCCTTATCAATTGCATGTTCCATTAGGAAACCACTTTGTCTTTTTCAGTTTGAGCAGCTATAGTTATGAAAGCACTCCATGCCTAATTGCCTCGGTTTAATAACAAATTCTCATACCAAAAATATATGGTTTATATATATTGCATCAACAAATAATATTTGTTAGCTGCTGCTGCCCTGAAGGGAAGAGGGAACACACTGCATTAGTTGTCCTGTTTTTGCCAGCTCATTTTGATATCCAGCATTAACATTTTTGGATTCTTTCATAAAGGAAAGGATGCTGTGCTTCATTTGGAGTCTGAAAGAGTCTCCATCAGACTGTAATTAGTTTTATATACACCTAATATTGGGAAGAAACTAAGAGTCCTCTTTTGGGGAAAAAAATACTTTGAGTTAGCGGTCATTGAAAGGACTCAAAGTCAGAAAATCTGGCCCTGTTTTTAGTCTCAAATCTGAATCTGTGTTAAAATCTGTTGGTGGTGCAAACAACAGTCTAGAGAACACTATGGATGTAAGTTTATTATATTGTAGGCTTTTTTAGGTTTATCTTTTCCTTTAGCTCTGACAGGGAAAAATCAGGAGACTGGAAAAAGGAAAAGAACAGTGTGGATTGCGCAGAACAACAGCTACAAACAATCCAATATTTCATAATTTAATTTCACACTCACTAGACTGCAGAGTCCCCACTAGACTGTAGAGAGAATAATCTAAGAAGGGTATTGGCTTGACAATGGTAACATCAGAGCTTAAAGAGGTCTGGCAGCTTTCTAAAAGTAAATGTGTGTCCTTCCTTCCCCCTCCCTTTCTCTACTCAATATAGATTAAAGTGACCTCTGGAGATAAACTCTACTGAACCCCCCCAAGTAGTTCTGTAGTGTAGTTTTTATTTGTACAGTATGTGAAAGAAGAGTTCAGATTAAATTCCTGGCCTTTCAGAAAAGTTTTTCTGTTCCTTAAAAAAAAAAAAAAAAGGAAACAAAAAGAAAAAAGGCTATTTTATTTTAAAGCCGAAGCCTCTTTCATGGTCCCATGATCTCATGAGTTCTTTGGCTGGCCTGTGACCTTTCAACCTTGCACTACATGTTTCTTTTCTAAATTAGCCAGTGTTGAGACATCAATGGAGGAATATCAATGTTATTATAAAAGGCAACATTCTCTCCCAAAAATGTCAGTGTGAGTGAGTCATTGCACCTAACTGCTTAGCTTTTGTAAGGCAGCAAGGAAGATGTGAAAGTGTGATCCAGGGTCCCCCGGTCCACCAACTTCTATTTAAAATGTTTTAAAAAGTGATGTCCCTGGCATCTGCTACAATAGAGGCAAAGGAACTAGGCTTTGCTCCTTTAGCCACAGAAGAAAAGTCCTCCCTAAGGCAAAACTATGTATGTGATGTAAAAATACGTAGCTATTACAAACAATTTATTTTCAAGGCTATGATCAAAAGTAGCACTGTAAAAGAAAACCAACCAACAAAGCAAAAACCCTGTAAGAAAGAACTGCATGTCCTGGTGAGTTCTGTCATTTCTAACTCCCAGTGTCTCTGCATCTCCTTCCATTCATGCTCTCTGGTTCCTAGCAGGTTGAGGAAATGAAATCAGATTAAGAGCTCTATTTTTAATCTTAAGAAGATGGGTTTGTGTTGTCTGGCATCTTGAAAAATCTAACACTGGATGTTTATGTGGTTCTGACCAAAGAAAGAGTACTTAGAGGCAGTGACATCACATGAGGATGTTGGATTCTAAGGGTGCTTAACCCTCAGCAAGGATAAACTGCTGTACCTACACTGACATCACACCCTCTGCTGAGGGCTTGGTCTTGGAGCACCTTTAAAGTTACACAGCCATAGCAGATGCATACAGTTTTTGTGTTGCAAAATGCACAGACCTTAAAATGAAAAACAGACTGGCCCAAATCCATTCCAGCCGTAGCTCTGCTCACGTACACTTACATCAGAAGTGAAGCTAGCACACGTTTAAAAAAATGTGTGTCACCTGGTAATTATCTTACTGACAGTGCAGCGAAGAAGGCACAAGGACACTTTTCCAAACTCCAAGTCAGCTTTTCTCCCCGTGTGGAAGGCTGCCCAGCATTTGCTGTTAGTTGTCCTACCAGCTACCTGGTGATAATCCTGGCTCACCTGCTCCTCTGGCTAACACCCACTCAGCACTGGGTATTTTCCTTAGCACAGACATAGCCTGGAGTGGGAGAGCCTCTGCTCCCAATTGAAGGTGTTGGGTGCTTTTCAGTACAGTGCAGTCAATGTTTCCTCACAGTCAGTTTCTCTAGAAAAACAGGTTATGTTGTACCTAACTGGATGTGAGGGGAAAAAATAAACACTTGAGCAGAATGCAAGATAATTGTATTAATTCATCTAAGTGTTTTAGTCTGTAGTGTTTAATGTAGCAACAGCTGAGGGTAAAGTGCCAGCTGAGAAGTTCCATTAGCGAGGCCAGATGCCTGTATTGTGACTCCACACGTTTCTTCCTTCATGGCTCTAACTTCTCACAGAAGTCTGGGATGTCTGTCCCACTTCCATTTGCCTCAGACCAATGCTCAGGAATATGCTCTTGAGCTGGCATTCATAGGGACAGAGTGTGTTCCTGCTGGTGTTTTTCTTAGGCCAATGCTGAGACTGATGACGGTGAGAATGAGGGGAGATTTTTACTTGAAAAATCCCTTTGAAAAACAGTCAGCTTCAGGATAAGCTTCAGGATATCTTGAATGATAAGAGGAAGTCATCCAATTGCAACTTCTGCAGGAAGAGGCAGAAATCTTCTATACATCACTGGAGGGGCATGCTGAAAGGACAGGTTTCTAATCTAGTAATTTTGGGGCAAATTTTGAGCCACTTCATACTATCAAGCTAAACTCTACTTAGCAAACATAAACCAGATTCAAGTGCTGCATCCATATTCTTTGTTCATTGCTACATATGTTTTGGGGACCCAGGAGTGGGAAAAGCTTTATTGAAAGTGTCCAGAAAGGATGAAATGTGCTTCCTGGGGCAGACCCAATTAGCAGAAGTTCCTCTAACGAGTTTATGGCTTTTATTTATTTTTTGGCCTTTAAGACTTCTTTGTACTGGGAAATCTCTGACTCATCTGTAATACAAGCACAGTCCTGCAGGGTGGAGTCATTTGTAGGATGTCATTAAAGTAATACATTCCTTTAAGTTGGTGCTGTAAAATTGGGTTGTTCAATTCAAAATACAGCACACAGTGGCAATTACCCGCATTAGCCAGATTCTGTCTGAAATCGCTTAGTTGTTTTTAATCTTCCTCTGCAGAGTACTAGGTACACATGTGGAAATGAAGCATCGCATTTAAAGGGAACCGGTTTGCTCCATCGAAGGGTCGGACAGCAGGTTGGCCCAGCCTTGGTATATGCTGCTACACTTGTCCTCTGTGCAGCTCCCCTTCCTCTGTTCCTCAGCAGCCAGAACTGTGATCATCCTTGCCCTGGGGCCTCAATCCAGCTCTCTCAAGACCTGGAAAGGATCCAGCTCTGTCCATCTATTGAACAATATTCTTGATTAATTAGTCTGGACACAAAAATCCCAACAAATCTTAGCATTTTGGTAAGGCAAATGTCTTATGAAGTCAACTGAGCTCAAGCTGGAATTGTCAGTTGTACGTAGATGTTGCAGCAATTCCAAGAGACTGATCTGATATTTTTGGTAATCTGAAGAACCAGACACATGCTGCTTGCGCAGGTCAACGAAGCTTCACGGGAGAACGTGGGCAGAGGGGAGGAGGACGAGATGCCAGGTTTCTAATGAAGGAAGTGCCAGTGAAGAAGTAAGTAGCTGTAGATAGTGAGGTGTAATCTAGTAAATCCTCCGAATAACTTAATTAGATTTGATTCAGCAAAACACACGTCTAGCTTCTGCTGAACACCAGCCAGTGTCGGGGGGGCAGGGAGCAGGAGGAGGGTGTTCATGAATCCTGTAGGAGACAGCTCTTGCAGAGAAGGTACTGAGATGCTCCTCCTTTGATGATTTTAACTCAAGAGGTGCCAGATTTGCTGATGTTGCCACAGAACCAGAAAGTATTTTAAAACTGGCTAAGGCAAAGGGGCTGAGTGTTTCATTACATGACATTGGTGAGAGTGAGGAAGCTGTAGCCCACTTGGGCTTTGCCTGTCTGCTTTCCCTCCCCACTGCCCATTCTGTGAGAACTCTACTTGATGCATGGGGGGAAAAAGTAGAAACATCACTGAATTCAAGTGGGAATGCTCTATTCTTTTATGTTGCATCAAAGATACAGTGCAATTTGATAAGGTTATCTAGGTTTTTTCCTGTTCTGGTTTTGCTGTCAGACTCCAGGTTGCTGTAACTCAGCATAGGTCCATTTTGGAACCAGCTGGAGGTCTGGTGGGTGTAATTAAATTGCTGCCTGTACAATTCTTGACTGGCATCAAGATGAAAAAGAAAGGCATGTCCACTGCATTGCAAAACTTTTGGAAAGTGCTAGAGAAACAAGACATCCCTGTGAAAGTTGAGGTTGTAGAAAAGCCTCTGTTCACTCCTTGTTTTCAAAGGGTAGCTTTCTCCACTTGTGCTAGATGATTTGGCTCTTCTTCATCATTCTTGCTTCACAATGCTTGGATCAGCTTTTCAGTGGGCAGTGCTTTTTGTCGGGACTGTCAAGGAGTGATCTCCAGAGCAGGATGGATTTTCTGTCTTCCTCTGGCTATCTTGCTGGCTGGCTGTGTGCTTTTCTCCTCTGCATTTTGTCTACTCATCTTTGTGTTTTACAGTGCTTTGTCTTTTCTTCCCTAGTTCTAGCTCTTTCTGCCCATTTTTGGACAATCTTTTTTTCACTTTTTGCCAAGCTCCATTCTTTTAGCTGAAAGTGTTCAGAAATCTGGTCCTCAGATATGCACAATCAAATTTATAGTGGATGCCAAAAATACATTTTCATCATGACACTTTGAAGATGTTTATTTTTTAATTTACTTAAAATGTACCTAGGTCAAATCCTGTGTGTGCATACAAACTTTAAGGCAAAATGAGATGTGCATCATCACTGAAGATTTATTTGCTCGGATTGGATCCTGTATAGACTTGCAGATAGCTTCTCTGTTGAAGAGCTTATAACAGCTTGGGTTTATTTTTAATTTGTCTACTTACAAGCTTCTCTTTATGATAGTATGTGAGCATCTCACAGGGAGGTGGGCAGATAAGAAGCACTCTTATCCCTATTTAGGAAATAAGTGACCTGCTGATGGTCACTCAATCAAGCAGGTTTGCAGCAGAGCTTGTACTTCAGTTGTAGCTACTGAAAAGTGCTCGGGAGCTGGCGGTGTGATCTGTGCTGGCAGTTGTAGCCTAGTGTCTCACTGGGGGAATTGCAGAGTGCATGTGAATAGGCAGAGTGCGTGCTGTGGTCTCTCAGGATTTTATCGGGAATGACATGCCTTTAGTCCCTGCCGCAGGCACTGTTGTCACCCAGCTTGGGGAAGTGAGATATATATGAAGAAGGGAAATATTTTGGCCCGTGAAATGATCTCTAGCTCAGGGGATGGTTCCAAGACCAAAACCCAAGGGTTTTATTCCCAGTTCTTTCCCTGCCAGCAGCTAGTGTTTCAGTGCTCTTCAGCAGCTGTATGATTGCTTTGTGCTACAGCCTTGGGGTGCAGCTGTAGCTCACAGAGAGGTTCCCCAAGGTCATTTCGGGCAGAGCTGAAAGCAAGCCCTCGACGTGTAAGGGTGGCAAGTATCCAACCCCAGGCTTTGAGAAGAAGAAGGGAAAATTAGATACTACTCTGGTCCCCTGTGTCACCCATCCTGAGTCATTCTGTAGCAGCCAGACCAGATAAAACGTTTATGACTCTGCCTTTCTTCTCTATCAAGTACTTTGTCTCTTTGGAGTTTGCATTCCTGAAGCTCAGTCCCCTCAACAGACCTAAGTGAGAGCATTGTTAACCATGTGTAAGTATTTGATTTTCCCTCTTTGATTTTCCAAGAGGAGGAACCTAGATTCTGGTGTTCCTCTAGTCCTGGCAGTATATGTACAGATTCCTCTGCTGCTTGTTTTCTGCTGTTATTGTAGTTGGATAAACTAGATGAGATCTCTAACATAGGTGTCCCAGCGATGTGTTCAAAGCCTGGGGTGGAGTAAGGGCTGAAATAACCTCATGCCACGTAACATATTTGGGAACCTCTTTTGTGTGAGGTACTTTTGCATTTACTAAAGAGTTCCCATTTTAAAACAGGATAAGTCGGACTTCACATCATCTGTGTCAGACTTTTCCCCCACATATTTCCAGGAAAAAAGACCTACTTCCATGCTTCAGAGAGCTCACAAAGCAAGCTCCAAGCTGAGGTGTAGCAAGTTTTTGGGACTCTGTAAACCTTGGGTTTCTAAACTGTGCATTCCTGAGAGATACAGCAAGAGGCCAAAAGGCACAATGTCATCTGTGAAAGAACTGAGATTTGGAGTGTATGGGGTGTATCTGACTCATGGCTTTTAACTTTTGGCGGTAATGATGTGTCACCTTAGTCATGATCTTAATTACAAAATTCTCCCTGTCTTTGTGCTTAGATCCTCTTAATCTGCTTTGTCGTATCTCATAGATGAATCTAATTAGGAAGATTTAATAGGAAATCATTAGGCTATTTCATAGGAAAGCAACAACTTTTCTCTTCTCTGCTGCCAACCCTTTACTCCCTGGGGCTTCTGCTTTGCTGTCACTTACTCCTCCCTTACTCATTCCTCAGGAGAACAAGCAGTTCTGAAGCAATGAGACGAAGGATGTTTCCCATGTATTTTTGCACGTCTAACTAGTCCAAAAGGGGGTTTCTGGGGGCCCATTGGTGATGTTTCTGTATGGAGTTTCTGATGTCTAGTAAATTATAAGCTCACACAAGTGGTCCAGCTGAGGCATAGCCAGATTCCCTCTGCTTTTTTTCACAGAAAACAACTGTTCTCAGAAGACTCAAGGTGTGATCTGTTGTGAAATATATGTTAGATGCTGGCCAAAAGCCCGCAAGCTCATCTGGGGGAAGCACACGGGCATACAGGTGACCACAGAAGCCTCAGTTCTGTGGGAAGCAGTTTAAAACACGTCTGGCAGAGCTGCAGAGCACCAGTTTCACGAGCTGGCCCGTCGCTGTAGGAACTAAACTCCAAAGCTGAGATTCTGTCGTTGAAAATCGCCTCTCTTCCCACATCTGCTCTTAACGGGGCACTCGTAGCCTCCCCAGAACCTTGCTGGGACACGCAGGCTCTCAGCTGAGACGCTTTCAACTCGCCGGTCTGGCTAAGTGCGATATAATTTAAGTTTCCTATACGGCCGTTTTCCCACCGCGTTGGGGGAACTCGAGGTCCCCTGGAGGAGCACCCCGACCACGCCGCAGACAAAGATGCTCTGACGCGCG
>NW_008683097.1:0-22671 GCF_000695815.1 Acanthisitta chloris
TGTGGCACTTAGTGCCGTGGTCTGGTAGACACAGTAAAGTTGGACTTGATGATCTTGGAGGTCTTTTCCGACCTGGTTAATTCTGTGATTCTATGATAATGATAGTTATTTCAATGTGTCTTTCTACCTTTTGTTCTCTCCTGACTTGACATTTATGTTAGAAAATAGCACTGTAGACTTCAGAATTAAATTGATAAAAACTGAAGTTTTTATCTGGATTTCTTTTCACTCTGAAATCCTCTGCAACATTACCAAAACTAATCTTAGCCCTCAAGAGATGGACTGCAAAAGTAAAACTTCAAATAGTAACTTTTATTTCTTTGTGTTGAACAGATGAGTGGCTGTAGAAGTTGCATTCTTCATGGAGCAATTCAAGGGATAATGCTGTTTTACACCTTCTTTGGTTAGATGGCTGATGGGATGGAGTGCACCAACATCAGGTTAACAAAATCAGAAATTAATGTAAGTAGTCGGTACACTACATGACAGGGCTCACTATGAGGGACTCTGAGAAGCTGAAGGAATGGGCTGACAGAAGCTTCATGAAGGTGAGCAAAGATATATATTAATTATTACTTGATCTATGAGTATTTATGGCCTAATTCTAGTCTAAGATGCATTTCTCCATTTCATTGGAAATTCAATTAATATGTAGACAAATCCCACCTGTCTCAGACATATATAAACAGAGCTGTGTAAGAGATTGATCTCTTTCATTTCTAAAACTTTACATGTTTTAAAGACCTATAAATGTGATTTTTTAAATTATTTTTTCTTTTTATAATTATCTACGGTACACTGTTTATTAGCAACCATTAGGCCTAAAATGAGAACTCCAAAGACTTCATTGTATTTATAACTTTATAAACCAGCTTTCAGCTAGGACAAATCATCACTTCTTTCATATAAACTGAGTTCTAGTTAGTTTTACCCTGTACCTATTTCAAAGTCAGGAATTTGGATTTTTTTTTGGGTTCAGAAACTTTCAGGTTGCATACTACTACATCTATAGTGATCCTATTATTTGAAACTGCTTCAAACCTTTCTCTGCTATCTCCTTCTAGTTCTTTAAATCTGAGACTGACTACTTTCTTAATTTGGGATGCAATTCACAGGAACAGCTGTCCTCAGGAGACTTATACTGTTCTGACTGTTGGCAATAGCTGCCCTGTTAGTCTAATTAATTTTTCTAAAAGATAACCATGAGCAATACACAGCTTGATTTGTAAAGAATAAATCTTACCAAGCTCACTTTATTTGCTTTGTATTGCACAGAATTTTTAACTTCGTGAGTGAAGGGAAATGGCATATGCACTGTAGTTTGATTTTAGTAAAGCTTTCAAATCTCTTGCAAAATCTCACTCTCAGATTAATTTGTGGAGGTTTGGGTATGAATACTGATACAGGGATTGAAAAGGGGCTGAAGAACTTTAAGTAGGTATTTTTGATAAGCAGGAAATAATAGGGCACCAAGGTGGATTCTTAGAGGCTACCGAGAAAACCTCCTGGGTTTACATATCTTCAGTAGTTCAAAGGTGGAAATCAACTGCAGATAGTGCAATGCCCAGATGATGTTTAACCAAGATAGACTGCAAAAGGTAAGGATATGTGTTAATTTGGCAGTCTGAGGACAGAAGTATACAAGTTGATAGCACAATTGAGCAGAAAATAAATAAATTAGGCTAAGTTAATTTTTACATTCATGTTCATTTTACAGCTCAGGAAGGTAAGAAGAGTCTGTATATGGATAGCCTAATGCTATTTATGTGACACATGTTCTGCAGGTCTGGATAGTGCAATAGCAAACATATTCACGGGTTTGAAGGGCATTCAGAGAGACAACAACAATCAGGACCAGATGATAGTAACTGATTTATAATGAAACATTAATGGATCTAAATATTTTAGCTTTCATCAGTATCAGTCATATAAGAAGATTAATAACCTACAAATATTTGAGCTTGAGTTATAATCCTGAAATAAGAACTTCTTCAAAAGTATAGAATTTCATAGCAAATTTCTTGTCTGAAGTTTCTAGACCAGAGAAGGAACACAGGAATGAGAACTACTGTTTAAAGGAGACTGCTAGTTTTCTTCTTTTTTTTCTTTTTTTTTTTTCTTGGGCAAACAACCTATTTTGATTTTTTATTTATGAACACAGGACTATGTGAATGCAAACAAAAAATACTAATATGAGGTGAATTAAAGGAAACTACAAATTGAATTATATGTATTCAAAAATGTAATCTTTGTTAGTTACAGTTGTGAGCACAAATAAATTGCTTCGAAATGTAGCAGGTGAAATCTTACTTTTAATTTACATAAGCAAACACTTTAGAAGATTGCCTCCACCAGATGTGTGAAGTTTAGTCTTCCCTAAGATTAAATAAAATGCAAATACAACCAGCTTTCATCACATTCTGTAAACATTAAAATTAAGATAGCAGGAACAGAAAAAAATAGAATATTTATATTTTGGAGCACCTTAATTTTCAATCTGAGCCTAGGATAAGCGGTATCATGCCATCATGTGTCCTGTTTAAAGGGCTTTAAAATATAAAGAAGTATGGTAACTCATAAGTGTAACTGAAATACATTCTCTCTTGAGGATTCAATCACCAGTTGATTTAATGTTGTCTGTTTAATCATATTATAAACTACTTCAACAAGATGCTTGTGTAATTGCCTTCTTAGCAGAAAAGGATAAAAAGCATACCTTGCAATTTTGGTTGTATTAAAAAGGATATTACAGTCCTATGAACACCAAAAGGTTTTGTCAGCATTTCCATTATCAGTCCCTATCTTCAGGAATTAAAAAGATGTCCATATAAGTATTCTGCTGGATAAAAATCCCCATATAAAGCCTCATCCTGGGAATTAGTTTCCTCTCCTCCTCTCCCTCCTCAGCTATTTCTCCTAATTTATAATTCAACTTTTTTTTTGTGGGCCAAATCCAGATTTTCCTGTTCATCTGTATCTGTTATTTATTACACAGCAGCTATGAGACATAAAATTTTGTCTTTATGGAAATCACTGTGTGTGTAGAGTATACACGTTTTATAAAGAAGCTGAAAAATTCAAGGGCATTTGGAAAAAGGTAATATAGCTATGAGTGGAGATTAATTGATTTAGAGTGTTGCTCAATACACTTATCTTCCCTAACCAGTAAGGACAAAAAAAGTTATTCCTATCTGAAAAAGAAAAATTATGAGATGAAAAAATTTCATATACTTCTTCTTTAGTTCATTGGTTTTGAATTCTCTTTTGCATGGTAACAGATTATAAAGAATTCCTACTCCTGCTTGCTTCAGGTATGTGAAATGGTTAAGATGATGATTACTGAAACATTTTTTATGTGAACACAATGTTTTCTGTTGCTGTATTTATTTATTTTATTTGTAATTTGTTTCAGTTATGTTCTTTTTGAGAACTAGAAAGGGGATTGAGGTAGCAATGAAGTGAGGAGAGAAAGAATGACAGAGAAGGCAGACTACAGAGACCCTGGAGGAAGCCTTCATTGAAGGAGACACCTCACATGCTTTGAGCCATTGCCAGGCCTGGAAGGAAGGAATCCATGAATCTTTGTAAACAGTTTGTCAGCTCCTGGGGGAGGTCTGATTTTCATTGGCAAAATAAGGGTGGAAACTTCTAGCTCTTTTGTTTGGCCTCAGAAGCATATCTTGTCAGAGTTTCTTTTAGTCAAATCTCCGTTGTTATTATATACTAGTGCTCCCCTCTCTTGCCTTCTGGCAAGACCTCAGAAGAACTATTATACTAAACTAGATACATACCAAACTATTATACTCCTGGTAGACCATCCGCCTGTCACAGATGTGAGGATCACAACTCTGATCATATACCATTGCATTTTCCTTGCCTTACATTCAGCAAGTATATCTGACAAAACTGTATTGCCTTTCCTGCTAAATGCTTCTACAAAACATAGCTTATTGCACCCCTCTCTCTCAGAAGTGAGTTGCTTCCTTCTTTACTTCCTCTAAGATCTTCCTGTGTATACATTCTCCAAACTATACCTGGCTATGACAACATCTTAAGAGCCTGCAATGCTAAGTGACCCTTGAAATCAGTTGTATACAAAGGTCTTGAAAATGAAGGCAGTGAAAACTTTTTTTCTGTTTGCTTAATTCCCAGCAGTCCATATAGAATGCATACAACTCTTGAACTGTTTCTCTAAAGATGCCTTCAATACCTCTAACACTGTCTCTTGAATTAGCATGTAAATATTAATTTAGTGTAAAATTTCCTCAGTGAAAAATTATTGTATTCTCCAAGTGTTTCTAAGACCAAACATGTGTTGAAGACTATCTGATGAACACTATCTTCCACTCTGCTGCCCATAAAGTCAGAAAATGTTTGACTTTGGTACAGCCTCATGATGGAGTATATATTCTAATTTGATATTTCTGCAACCATTTGAACAATGGAGTGCAGCAACAGAAGTGCAGATTCTCCACAGTTCTGCAGTCCCCACTCCACTTACCTTTTCACTTCTTGGTTTGCTTCCTCTTTTGTTTTGTTATGTTTGAACTGGAAAATCTTCCATATGCTCAGATCCCAAGTCCAATTTGATCTGTTTTTGAAATTTTTAAATGCCACTGACTTCTAATTCTCCATTCCAAAAATAAGTTTTCTTTTAATTTCCTTGAAGGCATCTATCTTCTTTTTCTCCCTCTCACAAGACAAAGCCTAACAAATGAAAACTGTCATCCACTTATCTGGGTGGTGCAGAGAGCTGTTATCTTACTTACAATACCCTCTCAGCTCCTCCTTATGATAGCAAGAAACTGCCCAGTTCATGAGACAATAAAATATTACATGCAATCCTCACTCTGACAATCTGAATACCTAGACCCTACCCATTCATACCTCGTGTAAGGTAAGGGGTCTGTCTTTTATTTGATTCTGGTGGGGATTTTTAATTAATTTTGATTTTACTGACTTTCCTGTTGTACTGTTATGATTTACAGTACATAGGTTTCATGTTCTGGACAGTCCTACCACCACCACTCAAGCCTGTGTTGTTTTTTTCTCCCGGAGATTCATGGAGATGCAGGTGATAGCAAAGCAACTCTTCAGCTTGATGACCTTATTTTTCTGTTTCACGCAAGTTTCTTCTCACCTTTCTGATAGTGCTCAAAGCTTTATGAGACAATATTGATGACACTATTTTACTGAAGCATCAATGTGTAATTACACTTTCTTCTATGCTATTTCTCAATATTTTAGTTATAATGTATTTGACATTTGTAGTCCGTCTACTTGGGTACTACCACGTACTTAGCACTGTAGCTTCCATTATTGTGACTCTAGTGTTTCATTCTGACATGCTGCTACAGGAATAGAAGACTATGAGATAAGGGGTTTTAAAATGTTATGCTAATTGAAGACATAAGATAAGACAAGGATGTGGATTAGCTGAGGACTTTATTCAGGTTTCCTTCATCCAAAATATGTGCCCTTCCTCAAAAGATGGAGCTGTTGAAACAATTTTTGCAATAAATTGCATCATGAAACTAACCTCTGCAGCCTGTAAGCCAATAGAACATATGGCCAATTGAATTTAATGTGAGTCTTGCAGCTGAAAAACCTACTCAGAGCTTTGAAAATTTACTGCAACATGCCTCACTTCTATTCATAAAAGGAAAGGTTAGAAATAAAGTTAATTCTCTAATATACATTCATCCAAAAGAATCTGTCAGTAATGTGCACCTCACAAGTGAAAGTCTTGTAAGTTTAAAGTCTGCAAGACAGCAAAGAAAACAATTGCCTACAAACCTCATGTCAGAAATCTGCACAGTAGCCAAAACCACCTGCTTTACATGCTGTGTGCTCTCCCTGCTTGAAAAATAAAACTGGTTCCACACTAAAGAGCCATAAATTCTAAAAATAAAACAAAATGGTTGTAGTCTGAGGAAGTCTGTGAAAAGTCAAAGTATACATGTACTACCCTGGAAAAGCCACTTCTGGCAATTGAAAAATAATTGAAGAAACTTAGATCAGCTGTCAGTAGCTCTAAGTAATTGTTGCAAGAAAGCCAGAGTTTGGGATGGCAAAATGTAAATACTGCAGTGGGTGATTAAGCAGACAGAGGCCATCTACAAACATCCTAAGGACTGTGGCCTTCCACCGAGGCTCTGCAGGGTTCAGAAATACTGTGTTTCTACAAATCAAGCCCTTTCTCCCTTACCTTTACCAACACAAAGGATGCCCTGCATTTAATCCCACAGGTTTCAAGTGTCTTACCACAGGCATCAGAGCCGTCAGGTAGTGCGTTAATAAAGACAGATTTTAAATACCATGCCTTGAGGTATATAGGGCATAGGTGAAGTACTTGTTCTATCAGAGGTCTACACAGGACTATCCAAGGCAATAATAATTTTTCCCATTTAGTCCTTTTTTTGTGTGTGTGTGGTTTGGGGTATTTTTTCTGGCAGAAGACCCTTTCAGTTCTCAACTGAAAATGAACAGCAAATAAAATAAATGGTCTAATGAAATATATGAATTACTTCTTTAGAAGCCAGCGTATCAAAACTGGTGGAAAAGCTGTTCCAGTAACTGCATATAAGGATGAGAAGAATGCAGGTCAGTTCATTGGCCAAGGCAAATGCTTTTACCTTCTGTCCGCTTAAGTTTGCATTTATTTCACTTTTAAAACAACAGAATGTCTAGGTTTACTCATCTATCTCTGCTGGGTGACATGGTGTGTAGAGACAGTGGGAAGAATGAATGTGCTCTGGAGACTGAGGGATGTTAGTAGTCAAAGTTAGCATTTATATTAACATTAATGGGAATCAGGGATATACATTTCTGCATGTTGAGGTAATGAGTCTAATGAGAGAGGGAAAATAGTATGTCACCTGAGGTCTCCATGTGTTCTCCCACGAAGCATCCACCCCAAAAGTTTTCTCTTCCATTTTGCAAGTTATTTTTTTGAATTAATGTTTTAAAATAGTTCAGTTTTGAAATGCTAGCTTTCGTCTTGTTATTTAGGCACGTGTCAATAGTTATACTTAGCAATTTCCAAATACTGAATTTTCTATTAGGGTGTTGAATCTTTCCTATACTCCCTATCCTAACCTCCCAAGAAAACATAATTAGGCTTACAAAGGTTTCTTTCCCCAATTAAAAAAAATAAATTAAAAAACCAATTTCAAGCATTTTTGAACAATATATATTAGAAATCAATTCTTATTCTTTATAAATTAAAAAACAAAATTCAAGCATTTTTGAACAATGTATATTAGAAATCAATTCTTATTCTTTAGAATGCTATAAAAGCTATTTTAGTTGTGGCTACTTTAATATTTAATTACATTGCTTGACTATGTAAATTCAGAATTTACATACATGTAATATATTCTTTTTCCAGATATGTAAAAATTGAGCACACTATCAATGCCTTTTTCAGAGTTCTTCCTGAAGTTAATTGGAAAAGGAAAGAAATAGTCCACTAATCTATTTTTAAGGTGGAAAATTAAAATTTGCAAGCTCTTTAGAACAGGAAGCAAATCTTTTCCTTTGTAACACCTTTATTACTGCCTTTGGGTACTATAGCAAGATAAATACAAAAAGATAATGCAAGAGATGACAACATTTTGCTGGAGGCAACTACGTACAATTGCTGTGGAAGGAGGGCTTATCTGAAATGTGAATGCATGTATGTGTTATGTATTTTCAAATAAGGTTTTTGTGGTGAATTTTGCAGTACATTTTCATTAAAAACTAACAACTGCTGGAGATAAGTATATAGATTTTGCACAGAAAGAGGGAATTAATTGATTTGTTCCTTTTTTGTGTTTCTCCTTTCTATTTGCCTGTTGTCTGGTTGAAAAAAATATAGTCACAAGTTTGTAAATACAAAGCAAAAAATAAAATGTTGCCTCTAGAGCTCTCATCAAAGACTAGCTCACACCAAATATTCTAATGAGAGCTAAATGAACAATGAATTAAAACATGATAACAAATATGTGATGAACTAAGGACAGCATAAATCAATAATTGCACTCAAGCTCTGTGAAAATTATACTGTCCTAGATTCCAGCAGGAGAAGAGACAATTTGCTGCAGTATTTTGTGAACAGAGCTATCCTGTGGGATCAGGCTGCAGAGGACATTTCAGTGGGAGGAAGAGAGCAGTAGGAAGAGCAGTATGATTCATGTTCAGCATCTCAAGTGGAGGATAGAGCACAAGGATTGAATAATGAAACAAAGACGAGATATTCAGCATGCCAGGAAGGTTTCTGTTACAGAGCTGTTAGAATTATTTAAAAAGGTTAGTCTATGAATAAACATGCTTCATCAAGGTCTCTTACACATGCAAAGGGAGATGCTAATGAATAATAAAAGAGTAATGGGGACTGGTGAAGAAATTAATGTTAATCTTATCCAAAGCAGATACAAATTAATATTGGAGAAACATTTTTGTAATCACTTCTCAAGGCAAAAATTCAATTAATGTGACTGAATCAATATTTCAAATCTCTGTCCCTTGAAAGTATACTTGTCTCTCTTCACATCAGCATACTCTCCCATGTGATCAGCCTGTGCTATTCACGTTAATACTTGGAGAGACTTGTTAATGGTCTATTTTTTAGAATTTTGGTCCATTTCTATAAACTACAATGCTGTGTTTTTGAAACTTGCCTCAGGGCATCTTTCTGATAGGAGATATCTGTTTACATAGGGTAATTACTGTATAGGAAGTAGATATTTAAGCCTAAGATAGTTTTGCTTTAAGCTTCAGATTTAGTTTTATTTGTTGTGGTGCTTTTTTTCTTCCAAAGATTAGCTGATATCCTCTTTTCACACAGGATGACATGTCAGTATATATGACATTACACTTCAGACTATGTACTGAAAACAACATCTTTTATAACACCTAAAAAGACCCAGGACAGAAAAGAGGAAAACAAAACTCAGAACAAAAGAAAACAAAACTCTTCACCAAAAAATAGAAATTGACTCTTTGCAAGAAACAACTGTCTTTTCCTCAACTTTACTGTAGCATGGGACATTTTATGCATCTTTGATAGGCAACCTCCTTCCTTGTACATGACAGAGTTTGGACAGCAAAGATAGCTTTGCAAAGATCACAGGAATTATGACCTTACTTGTGCACTTCAAAAAATAATACAAAATATCACAAAGTTGTTCCTGGTTTCCATTATTTTGTCTTTTCTCTCCTCATTGGTGAAAGCCCTAGATAAAACGGGGTTTTTTCGCACAGTAAGTGATCTTTCTTGTATACTATAGTATAAATCCCTGTCATATTTTGTTTAAGGGGTCAGGGAATTGGAAAAGGTGTATGAAACTAAATGGACTACCGAATAATAGTTTTGTAGCTCTGGTAGACTGTGATGTGTATTATGTAATGCCTTGATGCCTTGACAGGTTTATACAATCAGAGGTTCCAAAGTCACCATCCTGTGATAGATTGGAATTGTTTAAAACATGGTGTGGTTGAAAAAATAGGCTTCTGTGCTTTCATTTTCAAAACCAAATGGTGACCCACTCAGAAACATCCTATTAAAATAACTGCGTGGACAATCTCACTTCCGTACTTTTAATAGCTAAAATATCATTCCCATAATGAAAGAAACATGAAATGGTTTCCATGCTGAATGAGCTCCCTAGAGATTCTGGGATTTGTCTCATTATATAAAGCTTTTCCATCACCATTGCAATGCCTCTTCTCATCTTTGCTTCTCATCTGAGTGGAGAAATTTCTGTCAACAGCTTTAGTCTGACTAAACCAGCATAACACTGAAAGGAGGATATGCAGTAGATAAGATTACTTTTTTCCATTTATGTAGAAAATTATACACAGTGTCCCTGCTTTAAAAAGGATTACTATACGATGTGGACAGCATTCTACTCTCTCATTAGAAGAGACAGTCTACAATTTTATTTCTCTAAATAAGTCTGGGTTAGGCAAGGGGATCAGTAATTTCAATGCAGCTGCATTCACAATGGAAAAGAAATCATCACTTGTGTATTCTTATCAGAAGCTGTAGGTAACTTCATTCAGCATTCAGTGCTCATCAGAATAACTCCTTGCATTCTGCAACCTACCACATGCCTCAGTAATTTTATATGCTGAAGGAATAGTAAAATAATGAAGTAAAATATTATTAAAATAATACTACTGAGGGAAAAATTTAAAACAACTTGAGAGAACAACACAAACCCATAAAAATCCTAAGGAATTGGGGACAAAGCTTCTACAAACATGTCTTGAATTTCCCTCCTTTTTCCTCCCTTTCTCTTGCAGTTTTTAGACAGTTTACAGGCAAGGGATGATGAAGACTTTATTTCAACATATTCAACTAGGACCTAATGTTGAAAACAGCTCCTGGAGATATGTGGCCTACTGTAGATGAGCCAGGGAGATTCTCCAGGCTCAGAAACAAGGCATGAACCATGATCTTCCTTGGAAAAGGTCTAAAAGAACAGCTACCACCTCTGTCTCCAGTTCTTTCTAGATTTCTATACCTCTGTGAAACTAAAGGCAAACATGAGATGGTGGGCTTGTGGCTATGACACTCTATATTTTCACTGCATAGAAGAAGCCAAAAGGTAAGTTGGTGAACTAATTTTCCACAGACTACAACATAAACTAGGTGACTACCATTAGTTGCTAAATCATATAACTCAGAAAAGCTTTAATTTTCTATGGGATCTAGCCCTTAAGTCCCTGACTTACGGATTCAAGCTTAAACCCTGAGTTATTTTCCTTGCCTTGGAGTGAATGGAATGTAGTGTGGTTTCTTGCTATCTCTGGGAACAGTATTAGTGGCTTGGACTTTCCTGACATCAAAGACCCCTTAAAATGATGTAACTGGATTTCTGATGACACTTTCTGCTTGGGGAGAATGTCATGCTGTGTCAGTGCAGAGCAATAAAAAAGGAGCTGTATAGGTAAAAGTGGATTAGAAAGAGGAAAAAACCCTATAAATCAAATATTTGTTCATCTAAAATATGTAACTGTTGGCCTTTAATGACTGCTGTTCAGACTCTAACACATCAGAATCCAATATAGCCAAAATTTAGTGTGGTATTAAGGTATGCTGCTCAGAAATCTATTCTGAATTTTAATTTGTCATTTTCTTTTTCTTTGCTAAGAGTACTGCTGTCTTTTGCACCACAGCACTATACTTGGGTCATTGTTATGTATCATGCCATTGTATACTAAGTTCCCACATGGCTACTAAGAGCAGTTTGCCCTAAGACATTTC
Source organism: Acanthisitta chloris (assembly GCF_000695815.1). Lineage (NCBI taxonomy): Eukaryota > Metazoa > Chordata > Aves > Passeriformes > Acanthisittidae > Acanthisitta > Acanthisitta chloris. The sequence continues at coordinate 11,255 of NW_008683097.1, forward strand.
CACAGCAATTGTTATCAAGTCACAGGAACCATGAGAACTAGCAGAGTTTTCATAGAAACATAGCAATTAATTCTGTCTGGAACAATGACAAAATCATTTGGAAATGTCTGAAAGAGGACAATATAGAAATAGCTAATTTGTAATAATGTCACATTCTAGAGGCCTTTCTGCTACATTCTGTAACCAGTTTGCTCTGGTAATTTCACAGAAACAAAAGCGTTGAATATTACTCAGTGAGTTTAGGTCCTGACTGCAGTTAAACAGATTAAGCAACATGATGCCCTGGAGATGTAAATTTTTTCCCAATACTGCAAATTTTTCACTGGAGAAAAAAACGAAAAAACCCCAAACAAAAACAAACCAAAAAACCCCCCACCCAAACCAACCAAACGAAACACAAAATACCACAACCAACCAAAACAAAACCAACAAGCCAACAAAACCCCTCAAAGAAAGAAATACAACAAAAAATAAAAGAAAAATGTGTCTTCACAGAAAATATTCTAATGTCACTTAAAATATAAGTTAGAGCTATGTTGAACCTATTTATATCACCAAAAAGAGTATCTCACTGCCTTACTTAGCTGCATTAAATGTTAAGAGATACCTGCCTACAAGGAGGAAATACAGATCAACCTGAAGCAGGGTTTTCCGGTTCTTTGAGAGTTTGTCTTGATCTACCTGTGTCCATCTGCCTTTCTGGGCTGGTTGCACAATGCTGACAACCCTAAAGAAGAGACTGAGGGATGACTGGCTTTGCATGTTTTCAGGAACTGCAATCAATTTTCATACTAATGTCCTGGATGAACTGGACTTTGGCAAGCTCTTTAAAATAATTGTCAGGTTCTTTTGGCTCTTTTGGAACCACCCCAAGAGACTGCAATTCATAGACTGAAAAACAATAACTTTCCTTATATAGTCAATGTAAGTACCTTCCAAAGGGTGATATAGTTCACTGGGAGGGGTTGCTGGAGACTCATCTGGTTTTGAGCCAATGCAGAATCTCTTCATTTGTAGACAGAAATAGACATTTCCATTGTAAGATTCTGCACAATCCACATGTCTAAAGTTGAATTTAATTGCACTTAAAAGGATATATAACTGCAGAGGGAATCTAGATGGCTAGCCCAGTAGACATCTTTTTGTAAGCATTTGAATTTAGTCTAGAAACCACAAACAAGTGATAGGTTTTCCTGCAATTCATAAGCAATGTGGTTCCGTTCTTAAGTACTGTGATTGGTAAATGCAGGTTGCCAGAAACAACTGCTTCAATTTATTAACTATTTAGCTAACTTAAGCATCTTTGTGAGCCTGGTTTAATGTTTCACAGCCTTGCGCTTAAAGTTTTAATATATTTTCACCTTAAATTAGACGCCTATATTAATCTCTTTGTTTACAAATTGGAGTAAGACCTAACAAACTCTAAGTAGGATATCTCAAAACAACAATAGACAACAATTTTAATGCTATTTATCAAACTTACTCAAAGATAAAAAATGGGGTTTTCAAACTGAGCTAATTAGCTGGCTAACACCATGACATTTAATGGAAATTAGATATTAAGGGACTGTGGAAAAATCTCACTTGGTAGATTGTAACAATAAGTACATAATTGCAATGCTATAGAAAAAGAAAACAAAGAACCCATCCAAATCCCCACTAATAGAAATATATACCAAAAATGACAATTCTGAAGTAAGGAAAGTAAATTATTGAAACCAAAACATAAAATCCATATTTTGGTTCAGGTCCAAAGATCTTTCTTAATCCATTATCTCGTCTCCTACTATAGCAGAGGTAAGCTTCTTAAATATATTTCCTCAGCTCCCATCAATTACTACTAAAGGATTTTTTGAGCCAAAGAAAGTATCTTAATATTTGATAGCTCTTGATGTTGGGTTTTGTTGCCTCCCTCCCCCTCCTCCCCCCAGTCATGGATTTGTCTGCTCTCTTTATTGAACTCCTGTAAATGTCTAGCATACACAATGTCTCGTGCAATACAGTTCCAAAGTTTAATTAGCCATACTATGAAAGAATCCTTTGCTCTGGCCTCCTATGCTAGTTTAGTTTAAGATTCTTCAGATCTTGCATTGAAGAGACAATGCAAAGTCATACTGAGTTTATCTTCTTCATGCCGTGCATGATTTTGCAGACCTTTGTTGTATTTTTCTTCAGTCATCTCTTTTCCAGGCTGAAAAATTCCATATTTTGATCATCCTTGTTCCTTTTCTCCATTTGCCAGTTCTGTTATATTCATTATTTTTAAGATAGGGGACTCACACAGCATACAGTAGTCAAGATAAAAGCACACAATGGATTTATACAGTGGCATAACAATGCTCTCTGTTTTGTTCTGTATTTCTTTCCCATTGATTTCTACCATTTGAGTGGCTTTTTTGACTGCTACTGAGCAGTAAAATTGATATTTTCGTAGAAAAATATATAATTACCCAAGATGTATTTTCTGAGTAGCAATAGTTATCATTCCATGTGTAAGGCTAGGAATGTTTTCTCCCATGTGCATCTCTTTGCATTTATTTAAACAGAATTTATTAGATTACACTGATTGGAAATGTGAAGTGAATGTTCAATGACAGATGAATAAAAAATAAATATATAACTTAGTAGAATGATAGTGAATTATATGGATATCGAAAAATGTGCATGCCAGATTAAGATTGAGGCAATCTGCCTAGTGATTTATATGAAACTCTTCCTTCATTTATAAATATGTGTTTGAAAGTATCCACTGAAGTAGACTGTAATTAGAGGCAATTACAAATTAAGGCACAATAATACCCTACATATTAGCGCAGGGTTGTATGTCTTTACAGAAGTTTGCACATGTAAAACTCCCATAAGTGTTAGAACATTGGGCTATTGGTTGACTTCTTAAGTTACCTCTGATTAAAAGGGATTTTGATGAGTTTACTTTATGTGAAAAGCACAAACGTATATGAGTCAGGAAATAGCAACTCAATTGAAAGAAAGTTCCAGATTTACCACTTGCTGGGTCACTTCAAACTGTATTGGAAATTAGAAGGCAATAAAAATGGATTATAATTAATAATTTTTACTGACTCTGGGATGAACTGGATGACCTAACTGACCAGCTTTTGTGTCTAATCTATGCCATTCTATGAATCATCAGAAAGGTATACCCAAACTGTTATATTCTCACTGCATCTATGAGACAAATTGTATTTATTAAGATTCCAAGCAAAAATTGGTAGGAAATCTGTCATTATAGTCGTAGATCAAGGGAAATCCGTGGTTTTGTCTTTATAAGATATGAATTTCACCTTACAATACAGCTAGAAATTGAATTTATACAATGCTGCCCATACAAACTATCTCAAAGTGCTCTATATTAAAAATGCCTCACATAAAATCTTAGGAATGTCCTGAACTTGAAATTGAGATGTGAGTCTTAAAATTAAATTGAAATGTTCTTTTTTTTTCCCCCTAAAGAGCTGTTCTGACTTTACAGTTCTAATGTCTGATAGAAGTGAATCCCACAATCAAGAAATGCAAAAAAGCAAAAGACAAAACCAGCACTGAAAGGATTTAGGCTAAACTAAGGGTCAGTTGGCAACCTCTGAGCAGAAAACCTCAGTACAATGCAGTGGAGAATACTGATTCCTATAATTGAAAATGGATGAAAAACCAAGGTCACAAATTGCTTTAAAAAGTAATAGGGTGGTTTGATGAAGCGTAGAGGGCAAAAAGCTGATGAGAAGGGATCAAGGAAAAAGTTATCTAGAATGAAGTCAAACCAGGAGAACTCAACAGCATCCTTAAGGAGCATTTGGTTTGAATAGAACAGAATAGGCAAACATCATTTATTCTTTTCTTCCCCCAGCCCCTCCTCAGGATGAAAGAGTTAAGAGTAAAGGAATTTACCTATTTCTTCTTAAATCATTCTCTCAGCTGGAACCACAAAAAGGCAAATGTTTCCTAGTTAAATGAGTGTTGTCAAAGTATGTATATTAGCTAATAATCAAGGGAACTAAAAGGGGAAAAAAAGAAATAGGGATGGATGAGATAAATAGAAAGACAGACAGACAGACAGACAGGTAGATACTGAGAAAGCAGAACTGTCTGAAGTCTTAAGGAAAGCTTTTATTTGGACCAATGTCCTGGTTCCGGTCTGGACAGGTTTAACCTTTGAAGCAGCCAGGAAGGGCACACTACTACCCTGGTGTTATTCTATACCACCTCATGTCATGTGGAGGGGATGGAGGGAGTGGGGGGTACCCTTTTGCTCTGACATCAGCTTGGTTGGGGTGCAGTGTGTGCATTGGGACAGTGACAGGTTCTGTGTGGTGAGTGATCACGCGTGAGTCATTCTCCTGTCTTGTACACTCTGTTATTAATACAGCTGCTACTTCATTTCTGTTTGTTAGTAAATTGTTCTTATCTCAACCTTTATCTTTTATGCCTCCAATTCCCTCCATCCTGCTGCAGGGGGCTGGGATAGCTAAGTGAGCAAGTGGCAAGTGGTCTGGAAGACTTCGGTGGAAACACTAAGCTTGGGGAATACCACTCCCAAACCACGACAGCCTTATTTTATCCACCCCTTTTTCTATACCATCTATGACATACCCAGATCCTACACCTTCCCCAATGCATATACATATTCACATACACATACATATATATATGTATAAACACAAGCATGGGTATCATTACCTTAGTCCTGTCCCTCCAAAATATCTATGGAGTTTTTAGTCCATGGCTGTGGGTTCCAGCTATCCTAAATGTCTTTCAGGGTAGGAGGGCTGGCATGCTGTCGAGTGATCACAAGCTGCATCAGGAACTCACAACAGGTGTATCCAGAGAAGTCCATAGGATTTATAGTGTACAGTGACAGTATCATTCAGCAACCACTATTATACAATTTAACATTACTGACTGTTCTCACCTAAAAATCAAATCCCCTTGAGGTACACACCATGCTTCTCGGTCCTTCTGCATTACCCACCAAGGACACCCAGGTCCTCGAACAAAAGCAATCCCAAGGATAGGTTTGCCTTAGCTTGAGGCAGGACTAATCCAGACTGTCCTCCCCAGCATATTCCTCAGATGCACCACAGGGACTTCATCACCTCCTACAGTACCTGGGGGTTTTGATTGGGCAGGACCAGCTCGACTGGTAGAATCTCTAGTGTTAACTAACCAGGTGGCCTCCATTAAATGTAGAACCCAAAGGTTCCACTTCTCACTGCTTTCAGTGTGGTTTTTAATAACCCATTGCATAGCTCAATTTTCCCAGAGTCTGGTGCATGGTAGGGAATATGATATACACAATATCATTCACTTTGGCCCAAGTGTCTATGAGGCTGTTTCAGAAATGAGTCCCTTTGTCTGACTCAGTTCTTTCTTGGGTGCCATGTCACCACAGAACTTGCTTTTTGAGGCCCAAGATGGTGTTCCAGGCAGTGACATGAGGCACTGGGTATGTCCCCAGCCAGCCAGTGGTTTCTTCTACCATCATGACTATGTAGTGCTTGCCTTGGTGGGTTTGCAGGAGTGTGATGTAATCAACCTGCTAGGCCTCCCCATATTTATATTTCAACTACCATTCACCATACCACAGAGGCTTGCACTTGATTGCAGTGCATGTTTCATGGTTATGGAAAACACGGGAGATAGTGTCCACCCCTCGATCACGAGCCCATATATATGTTCTATCTCTTCCCTTATGACATGAGGCATCGTGGGCCCACCAAGCCAGGAATAGTTCACCATTGTGCTGCCAGTCCACCTGAGACACTTTAATCTTGGCAGCCTGATCCACCATTACAGGTGGATGAACATGACATACCAGCTTCTCTACCTAGGCAGCAATGTCCTGTCACAATTCAGAAGCCCAGATAGGTTTACCTCTGTCAAATTGGTCTTTTTCCCATGATTCTAGCCACACCCATAGAGCATTTGCTACCATCCATGAGTGGTAGAGGTAGAACACTGGCCATTTCTCTCATTCAGCAATATCTAAAGCCAGCTGGACAGCTTTCAGCTCTGCAACCTGACTTGATCCACCTTGTTCCTCAATAGCTTCTATGACTTGCCACATAGGACTCCATAGAGCAGCTTTTCATATCCGCTGTATCCCTACAATATGGCAGGAACCACCTGTAAAAAGAGCATATCACTTTTTTTCTCTGGCAAATGATTATATGGTGGGGCCTCCCCCAGCACGTCACCTTCTCTTCCTCTTCCTGTGATGATAGTCTAAAATGTTTGCGTTCAGGCCAGTTTGTGATGACTTCCAAGATCCCTGGGTGATTGGGGTTTCCTATCTGAGCTCACTGTGTGATCAGTGCAACACATTTACTCCATATAGTATCAGTGGCATGATGTGTGGAAGGGACATTCCCTTTGTACATCCAACCCAACACTGGCAATTGGGGTGCCAGGAGGAGCTGTGCTTCACTGCCAACCACTTCTGAAGCAGCTTGAACCCCTTCATAAGCTGCCAGTATCTCCTTTATGGTTCTGGTGTAGCAGGCCTCAGATCCTTGTATCCCTGACTCCAGAACCCCAGGGGTCATCCTTGAGTCTCACCTCGTCCTTTTTGCCAGTGACTCCAGGAAGGACCATTCTCCCTGGCTGCAGTGTAGAGCATGTTTTATAAATCTTGTCCTGTCTGGACTGGCCCAAGGACTACTGCATGAACAATCTTCTGTATAATTTGTTCAAAAGCTAGTTGTTGTTCAGAGCTCCACTTAAAATCGTTCTTCTTCAGGGTCACTTGGTAGAGAGAGCTGATAATCTGACCTGCAGTCTGGCATATGCATTCTCCAAAACATTAACTGCACCTAGGAAAGCTTCCTTTTTGCTGGTTGGTGGGGGCATAGCTCCTATTTTGTAGACCACATCTGTTGGGATCTGACGATGTCCATCTTGCCATTTTATTCCTGAAACTGATTTTCTTGAGCAGGTTTATTCCTTATCCCTCTTTATGGCAAAACCAGCTTTCAGAAGGATTTGAATTACCCTCTCTCCATTCTCAAAGACTTCCTCTGCTGTGTTGCCCAACACAATGATGTCATCTGTGTACTGCAGGTGTTCTGGAGCTTCACCCTTTTCCACTGCAGTCTGGATCAGTCCACACAGAATGTGGTGCTGCCCCAACGCACATGCTGTTCTCCAACCAAACCGGTGCTGTAACAGAGGACATCCTGCTGCCCTCTCTGTCCCCTCCATGTGAGGTGAAGTGGTATAGAATAATCCCAAGGTCTTAGTGTGGGCTTCCTGGTTGCTGCAAGAGTTAACCCTGTCCTGGCTAGAACCAGGACAATCAGTAAAACAAATTGACTTCTACAGCTATAACTCTTGTAAAATTACTCAAGTATTTCTCTCCAGCAGTTCATACTGGCAAGGCAGCACCACTCATGGAAACTGACATATTTTGATTGTGTGGATCACCAAAACGGTCTATTAAGAAACTAGTGAAGCATTATAAACATGCATGTTTATCATTTGTTGTGTTTTCATGTCCTGTCTAAATCCTGTGAGCAGAGGTGATAGCGAGTTTAGAAAAACCTGTGGTATTTTTTATAACTTAGCTTGCGCCAGGCAGTTTATTTTTGAAGGCAAGAATTGACTTTGTGTCAACAAACATCTAGATTTACATTCTGAACCTGACTTTTCTGGGATGTGGGGTTGCACTTCAATCTGTGTGTGCTTCTCTTTGGCCCTGAAATAAACTTGACAATTCATTTTTTAATAAAGCACGAGGAGCATATGCTAGTGGCAATAATATGAACACCTCTGCTGGTGGACAGAGTTTTAAGTTAAGGAAATCAGGGGAAAAGAAAGACACATAATTTTAAAGCCAAGTATTTCAAAAGTTGTGTAGGCATCTGTAAAATCCTTTCAAGCTGCTGCTGTTTATCACCACTGAAAATCAGATTACTTTTTATGTAATTGCCTAAATATAGATTTAGTTTATGATTTTGGCTTTTTTACACACTCCAGGTACATAGTGTGATGAAGCAGCAGAAGGCTTAGATATAATGTATACATGCAAAAATATTTTTTGTGAAAAATCCATCTGGAGAACAGTATGGGAAGGATGGGTAGGAGATGTTCAGTTTAGCTCAGGTCTATCAGCTGTAATGGATTGAGCATGTCAGTTTTCAGTCTGCTTCTGTGCACTGTCATGAAAGAATTGGAAAGGCAAATGTACTTTAATAGTAGGTCAGTCTTTATTTTCATTCTCTATATATGACGCCATCTTTAACTTCCTTGATTTGTAAATTTGCTGCTCTGAAAATGAGAGTGCGGATTTTTATTTCTTTAAAAGTTTCCTCTGTAGGGAAGGTAGGAAATAGCATTTTTCCAGGTAAAATGTAAAGAGGTAGCAATCCTATAAAAAAGGGAAATGAGGTTTTGAGTCTTGCAAGACTAAACTCTCAGATATTGGTAGAATGGGATCCAAGTAGCTAGCTGGTTAATCAAAGACATTTAAAGCTAAGATGTTTGCCTTACTTCTAAACATATATGATAGCTAAATTGTAGGCCTCTAGGGTTTTTTGTGGGGGAGGGACCCCCCAAAAACCCATGACAGAAACTCTTTCACATTCATAAGCTTTCTAACAAGCATTGTTTAGTCACTGTGTTGTTTCTGGGAGTGGAAGCAAATCAGCTTTGTCAGCACAGCAGCTCTGGTCACTTTTGCAGTGTATTTTGTGCTCACACTCATTCCTGTGGAACCACCACCTTGTGTATCTAACACATCTCTGTTCTCTGAGAGCAAATTGCATGTACAAATTTTGTTCAACTAAAATCCTTTTTTCTCTGAGCAGAACAGCCTAATCTGCTCTACACATTGACATGGACACTAGGATTGAGTGCACTTTCAGCAAGTTCGCCTATAATACCAAGCTCTGTGCTGCAGTCGCCATGTTGGAGGGAAGGGATGACATTCAGAGGGACCTTGACACACTTGAGAAGTATGCTGATGCCAACCTCATAAAGTTCAACAAAGTGATGTGCAAGGTCCTACACCTGGGTCACGGCAATCACAGACACATCTATAGACTGGGGGGAGAAGTGATTGAGAACAGCCCTGCATAGAAGGCCTAGGGGGTGATGGCTGATGAAAAACTCAACATGACTGGCAGTGTGGGCTTGGAGCGCAGAAAGCCGATTAAATCCTGGACTGCATCAAAAGGAGTGCACTTGTGAGACCCCGTCTTGAGTACTGTGTACAGTTCTGGTGTTCCCAGCAGAAGAAGAACATGGAGCTGATGGAGCAAGTCCAGAGGAGGGCCACGAAGTTGATAAGAGGATTGGAGCACCTTGCCTATGAAGACAGGCTGAGAAAGTTTGGGCTGTTCAGCCTGAAGAAGAGGAAGTTGCATAGGGACCTCATAGCAAAATTCTAGAATTGAAGGGAGCCTACAGGGAAGCCAGAGAGGGACTCTTTGGTAGGAATTGTAGTGATAGAACAAGTAGTAATGGGTAAAAATTGAAAGAGGGGAAATTTAGGTTAGATATTAGGAAGAGGGGTTTTTTTTGTGAGGATGGTGAGGCACAAGAACAGGATGCCCAGGGAGGTTGTGGATGTCCCAACCCTGGGAGTGTTCAAAGCCAGGTTGGACAAAGCCTTGAGCAACCTGGCCTAGTGAGAGGTGTCCCTGCCCATGGTAGGGAGGGGTTGGGGCTAGATGATCTTCCAGGTCCATTCCAGCCCCTAAAATTCTATGATTCTGTGATTGTATAACTACATTGGGAACATTCCCTGTATCATGCCACACCTTAAAATGTGCCCAGATATTTCCTGTAGGGTGTTAGCTGGCCTGTGTCAAAGGTTTGGCAGGCAGTTGGATTGCAGTTAAACAGTATGGATAACCATGTCCCACACTGAGCCTTGAATTCACAAACTGCCCAAGTTGGACCTACTGTAATAGACACCGTAACAGTGTGAACATGCCTGTAGGGCACAGTAGCAGTTTTAATGGTTTCTGACTTGCATATATGTGCTTTCTGTATAGCACTACTTAGAGAAATTAATATTATCATTATCTGGTCTGGGTCTTTACAGTATGAAATAGGTAATTCCTTAGGGATTCGAGAAAAACAGGGAGAAAATTTGGGATAAATTAGATACTGTCTGAGGCCATGTATTACAAAAAGATGCTCTACAAGCAGAGAACTATAGTCAACTGTAATAATATATGGATGAGTATGTGTATTCTGCACAGCCACTACACACTTTAGAAGACAAAAATTAAATAGTCTGTGCTACTGCATAGCTGTAAAATGGAACCTGAGAGGTAGGAGCTGGCCAGTGTTTGCCTGTTTAGATAAGATACACTGTGTTGGAACCCTGTGCAATCAGAAGGCACTGATGGATTATTCTTCCACCCCATAAATATTCTAAATGTATGTAACTGCTTTAATACTGCTTATACCACCAGTTTATCTCACAAAATCTATACCAACACTTTTTATTGAAGGATAATGGATAATGTAGACATATCCTCCATATTATCTTTAAATGGGACATTCCTTCATAGGATCTTGCAGTGTCGTTCAGGAAAAAAATGCATTGTGCATTTAAACCAACTACATAGATTTCCTCGATCTATCAGTTCAGATGTATTGAGCTTATCTAAGCTGGTAAAAGGCAGAGATCAGAGAATCTAAAAATATTTTAAAGACACATTTAATGACACTTCCATTATTAAAAGTAAAAACAATTGGAATTGTGGCATACACAATAAAAACAATACTGTATGGTCCTTTAAAATACCACAAACCACATACTTTCCTCCAGTTAGAAACAAGATAGTGTTTTGGATTAAAGAAAAGAATGCAAGCAAGTAGCTTTCATTGAAATTTTACTCTGGTATGTAAATAAAATATACAGTACTGATAACAGCCACAACCTATTACAGTATACTGTGAAACTGGCAAAGTGTTCAATCATAGGGTCAATATGAGTGAAAGGAAGGCTGGAAAGATAAAAGTTTTCTGTTGAGACTGGTAATTGGCTGGATGATGCGGTTTGGGAAGGCTGTGTGGCTTTCCATAAATGGGAAAAGTAACTTCAAGTTCAATGTTTTCTGACTTAGATGAAGGTCAGCCCTTTTAACAATTTTTTCTTTTTGTCAAATTCCAAGGCATGACAGCCATTCCAGTCTCAGTGCAGCTATTGCCTGGCACACTACAGGTGTATTTTGACTGCATCTCTTTTTGTGTTGCCCAAATGTGCATCTGGCAGTACATCCTCACCTGTCACAAGAATCATAAGACCACAAAATCATCAAGGTTGCTAAAGACTTTTAAGAACATCAAGTCCAACTGTAAACTCAGCACTGCCAATTCCACCACTAAACTACACCCCTAAGCATCACATCTGCACATCTTTAAATATCTCCAGGGACGGTGACTCAACCACC
>NW_008683097.1:22712-48374 GCF_000695815.1 Acanthisitta chloris
TCATCCCTTCCTGTAGATAGGTGTCACTTTTGCTAACCTCCAGTCAGCTGGGATGTCCATGTTTAAGCAGGACTGCTAGTAAATGATGGAGAGTGGCTTGGTGAGCTCTTTCTCCACCTCCTTCAGTACTCTTGGTTGGACCCCAACTGGCCCCGTAGGCTTGTGTATGTTTAAATGGAGTAGCAGGTCACTGACCACTGGATTATGGCAGCTTCATTATGATCTCCATCCCTGTCTTACACCTCAGAGTTCTGGGTACCCTGAGAACAACTGGTCTTACTATGAAAGACTGAGCATCATCCTCATCCTTTGCCATTATGTTTCCCCCTATATCCAATATATGATATTGAATATGTACGATAAAGTCTCCGTAGACCTCATTTTGTTGCTAAGGCATTTATAGAAACAATTTTTTATTGTCTTATGGCAGTAGTCAGAACTTGGAATACTTGGAGTACTTCCAGGGGGTTACTAGAAATACAGACATCAACAGTCTAAGGTAAAAGAACATCATAAGAAAATGCACATATATACTCAGCCTTGCCTAGGCATACATCTGTGATCTGCCTGAAGACAGGGGTTGGGCTAGATAAACCCCTGGGCTAAGCTAGTGCAACCATTCTTCGCAATATCATTCAGACTGTTCACCTCAAAACACCACTATGAAAATGTCCCTTTTCAATCACATTCAACACAAATTATTTCCATGCCTTTGTTCTTCTACCTGTTCCTCCAGTTTCAGAGTGGCAGAACATAACTGCAGCAGAGCAGGATTAGATACTGAAGCCCTTTTCTGACCTTTTCTATTTAATTACTTGTCTTTGTTCATCTGGTTTCACAGTAGGAATCTTCCTCTGCTCCTCTTTTTTTTTTCATTTTTTATTTGACGGTGGGGGAAGGGTCATGGTATTTTTTCTCCTCTGAAGGTTTCATTTTGTGAGAAAAATCTTAACTAGTTCTAAGCTTCTTTCCTTAATATGCTCATTATCTTTATTGATTTCTCTATGTTTATGTTTTACTAAATCTTCTTAGACCAGAATCCTTTCCCATTACTTCTGTGTCATCCCAGGGAAAGTTTTTTGAGAATAAGTGAAAAGACTCCACAAACATCACTGGAACTATTTAGCGAATAATAGTATTCAATTAGATCTGGATTTCAAATCAGCAAGACCTCACCTTATCTGAGAACTTCTTGTCCACTCAAATTTTTATTCATCTAGTCCCTCTGTGTTCTGGTGACTGAAATGTGTCTGAATATTTCTATATAGAAGGCAAATCTGTGATTGCTCTTTTCTTCGAAAGTCACAAGAGCATTCTGCTCTGATAGCCACTGAGAAGCTGTATAGACTCAGTATCCCTGTATTGAACCTGATTTAGTATCATATAAAAAAGCTTATTTTAAGGAAATTTCATTCTATCTTGGACTTCAGTGCTTCTGGTTTGCTTGCAGTCTGGCAGAGTCTGATGTATCTGACCATAAAAGACTGTATGCAGACAATTCCAGTTGGAATAGCGAGGTACAAGATTCTTGTATGGCCCCCAATAAACCCGCTGTCCTTAGTTTATACAACCTACTCTGTTACATGGAGGATTTGTTCAGCTTTGAAGGGTGAAGATGGATTGGGTCATGATGGAAATAAATACTTCCCCATGAATAAACATCTCTGTTTGGAAGATTTTTTTAGAGACATTCTCCTCTAAATCCCTTTTTAAATATTGATGCAAATGTCTGGGCTTATATTTAGAGAAGAAAAGAGGTTTAGATCTAAAAGCATATCATTTTGTATTCAGGTCATTTAAGAATATTGGTAATTATTTTTATGCATATTCTAATTAAATATGTATGTATCACTTAATTTCAAATAGCACTTCACAGAGATTTAAAAACTCAGACCTTCCCACCCCAGAGTTTGCATCAGACAATATATGAGGAGCAGAGAAGAAAGAATGTGTAGTGCAAGATGGGGTAACTGCTACTACAAAGATAATGAGAATCTCATGCTGTTGTAAATGGAACTTGGCAGTGCTGATGGTTTAATTTGAGAACATGTAAGGCATGAGGATGAAAAGTAGATAATGACGGAAAACTTTAGAGGAGGGATTTGAAAGGGTGAGCCTGAACCCTTCTGCAAAATATATCTCATATCAAGGCAACTCCTTTGAGGTTGCTCAAGGGCAAAGCTTGGCCTACAAGGACTAAAACAGAGCTGTACATAAAGACAAGGTTCTGTGCATAAGTAGGTACAGCCAGCAGGAAATTCCAGCATGCATTGGATATGCCAATATTGTCTTCTGAGAACCTGAAAGTGCTGGCTGAGTCATGGCCAGAGGGTGCAGTGGGCTCAGTACTTGAGCATGTCAGCAAGTTTCTAGACATAGAAACAGACAGATAGACAGCTGGACAGCAGGTGGTGGTTGGGAGCAGTGTGCACTGTGCTAATGACTGTTATGTTCATACTTTCTGAATCTGATAGACCTCTCTTAATGAGAACTATGGTAGCATGGGTGAAAAAGCCGAACTGTTCATGAATGTCACTTAGACAAAATGCAGTGGTGTCTGTTCTGCTTTTAATACACACACAGGGTGTATTAAACTGAAACAGTCCTGCTGCCCATCACTGTGGAGCTAAGAGCCCTGTGCCTTGCTGAAAATCTTGCATTCCCTTGGGAGCCTCATGCTTTTTGATTGAAAAAGATCTTTCTGATGAGACTGAAATTCTTTTTATGTCCATCACTCATAAAGGGACCCAATAGAGATTCTCTGTGGTTTCTAGTCTTCCTCTTGCTCACATAATTGACCCTAAAATAGAGAAAACCATATAGCAGAAATTGTGGGACAATACTACCTTTACAGGATTTTAGAAAGCTTTTTATTTCTCATCTTTATTTTGGGAGAGACACAGGTAGACACAAAAATGTTCAATCGATTTTTGCAAAAATAATAGTTTTCTTTGAGAAAACTAAAACTTTGTTTTTCCTATTAGTTATGGAGTGCACTGATACATAATTCTGCTTCTTTGAAGTGTGCAGCCAGTATCATAATTCTAGTACAGTACAGTTTCTTTAATATTCCATTGCTTTTTATTTATTGACCTGATATAACACAATGCAGTATTTATTGTGCCGTTTTGTTTTGACATACTGCATGAGCAGCTTCACAATGCAGTTATATGAGTGGGTGATTTCTTACAAATAGTGGATGTGTTCTTCAGGTGTTTATGACCTCAGCTTTCTTTATTTGTAACAGGCATATAACAGTACTTGGAGACAGTGCACATAGATGAACACACACACAAATACAGAAAATGTTTCAAGCATGCATTTCCCTCCCTCTGCAAACATTCTCCTTTAGCCTGGAGGCATTTGGAAGGATACCACGTGGGCTAACAAAAAGTATTTAACACATCTGAAAATACTTGAATTCTTGCTCAGTTGAAGTTTAGTTCAATTTCATGGGCTTATGAAAGGCAAGTCCTGCTTGACTCAGCTGATATCCTTCTATGACAGGTGAGTAATAGAAGGGATGACCCTCTTAGTAGTTGAGGGAAAGGCTGTGTGTGTTGTCCCCCTAGACTTTAGTAAAACCTTTGATACCATTTCCTGTGGCACTCGTGGCCTAGATGGGTGCAGTCTTCACTGCATAAAAAACTGTTTGGATGGCTAGGCCCAGAAAGTGGTGGTGAATGGAGTTAAATCAAGTTGGCAGCCAGTCACAAGTGGTGTTCACCAGGGCTCAATATTGGGGCCACTTGCATTTAATATCTTTATCAATGATCTGGATGAGGGTATCAAGTACACTCTCAGGTAGTTTGCAGAGGACACCAAGTTGGGCAGGTGTTTTGATCTGCTGGAGGGTAAGAAAGCTCTACAGAACAATCTGGACAGGCTGGGTCAATAGGATGAGGCCAACAGGATGAAATTCAACAAGGTGAAGTTCCAGGTCCTGCACTTGGGTCGCAACAACCCCATGCAGTGCTTCAGACTTGGGGATGAGTGGCTGGAAAGCTGCATGACAGAAAAGACCTGGGGGCCCTGGTCAACAACCAGTTGAACATGAGCCAGCAGTGTGCCTAGGGGTACCAAGAAGGCCAATGGCATCCTGGCATATATCAGAAATAGTGAGGTCAGCAGGACTAGAGAAGTGATTGTCATCCTGTAGCTGGCATTGGTGTTGTGAAGACTGATTTAGTATCCCACTGAGTACATCAATTTTTATTGAATGAGTGATTATGACTTCTCAAAGAATCACCATCAAATGTATTAGGGAAAGTGGTTTTAACATGAATTTATAAAAGTGTGACTTAAAGTTTGATAGCAAAGTTCACTCTACCACTTACTACATGGAAGAAACATGGAAAGGAATGTTGAGTTAGAATTGAGGTAGAATCATTTACACAGAGACCAGAGATGCAAAAAGGCAATGCAGACCTTCCTTGCTAATGAGTCCTGAGGTGCAGAAAGGAGCCTCTTGCTTTTTAAACTCCTTCTCAGAGAGGAGTTTAGGACTGGCTGGATCCAGACAGTCCCAGACTTGGCAAACAGTTTATGTTTAAAGGATTATATGTGCAAAGTTTGCAATAATTGATAGTAACTACATGATTAGTAATGTTTCATCTGTATTAATTTAGGGTGCTATAAGTCACTTAGTCGAGATCGATTTTAAGTAAAGGGCCTCTCCATTTTGAGTAAGGAAGGGTTTCTTAGTCTCAGGTATGGAATCTCAAACCTTGAGAGGCTTCCCTGATCTAGAGTAGAGTCATCTGGCATGCATTCCAGTCACAATTTAGGGAAAATTCAAATTTGGCTCATGCAAAGATCTATCATTAGTAAAAGGTTTACTCCTTGAGAAACAACTTTGAGAGATATCCCAGCCCAAGGGGAGATCACCGTCATGCAGCTGGCCTATCTAGCAGAAAGAGCTCAAAGAAGACTCACCTGTGCTGTCACATTTATGTAATAAAGTGAATGTTTCATAGTCAAATTGCATGCAAAGGTATGCATGAGATTCCTTGTCCCTGCAACTTTCTGGGTTCTTTCCTAAATGAGTCTTGGAAAAACTACTTGCTATTCATATGTTAATTGCATGATTAGTATTCAAAGTTCATATGCATCAATGCTCACTGTACTCTGCTCCTTTGGGGCTCACTAGAGGAGTTTTTGACCATGTGACAGCTCGAGCCTTTACCTCTTTTGAAGAATATACCAAACTACTGCTAGTTTGGTTAAGCTGCCAAATGTAACCATCACAGCTAATGAGGCTGCACTTCAAATCCTGTGTTTAGTTTAGGGCCACTCACTTCAAGAAAGACATTGAGGCACTGGAGCGTGTCCAGAGAAGGGCAATTAAGTTGGTGAAGGGTCAGGAGCACAAGTGCTATGAGGAATGGCTGAGGGAGCTGGGAGTGTTTAGCCTGGAGAAGAGGAATTTCAGGGAGGACCTTATTACTCCTCATAATTACTTGAAAGGAGGTTATGCCAAAGTAAGTACTGGTCTCTTTATCCAAGTAACAAGCAATAAGACAAGTGTAAATGGCCTCAAATTGCACCAGGACAGGTTTAGATTGGATACTGGGGGAAAGGTCTTAATTTAAAATGCCATGGTTTAGTGGTGGACTTGGCAGTGTTAGGTTAGCAGTTGGAATTTATGATCTTAGACGTGTTTTCCAAACTTATAGGTTTCATGATTCATGAACAATTGGATATACATGAACTAGATCCTCATAAGTATTTAGGCTTCTAAAGCCAGTGAAATACCTATTTCCCTTTGATTTATATAAAAGCTGAGTACTAAAGCACAACTTCAATGAAATATGAATGCCTATATTCAGGAAAATCCATCAAAACTATAAAAGTTCCTGAAAAGACAATACAGTCATAGAGTCTGGAAAAAAATTTTATAGTAGTGATTCTGTTGCACATGCTCAGTGATAAAACTACCTTTAGTGAGCAGACAGTCTGGTTATCTAGGCCCCCATTTAAGTGCTATAAGGCTCAGTGTTGCAACACCTAAAATGGGGGTTCCAGTGATTGCTGACGTGAGACTTTAAATTGAAGGATCAACAAAGATTAACAGCCGACATACTTGAATTCTTGGGTGTCAGTAGGGCATACCACAAAGCAGGAAAATGTTACGCCCTTTCTGGGCTTAAAACCACTCTTAAAATGACATGTAGGAACCTCAGTGAAACTGTGAGTTAAAAATTATGTTGTTATTAGGTGTTAAAATCAGGAGTTCTACTTACAACCAGGGCAACATTACTTCACTCTTATGTAATAACTTAGAACACTCAGTGAACAAAGGGAGTCCTAAAAATTAGCCTGAACTTTTACCTCAAGGAATCTTAATTCTCTAAATCTCACATTTCTATCTGTCACAAAGTTGTGGAGCATTGAAGATGAATAGACATCCCACCTGTTGAAGCTGAGTCTTTGAGAATGCAAAATTTCTGACTCCAAAGAGAAAAAATAACTAAGATCCTTTCTCTTTTCTTACTGTTGAGGTACCTGCCTAAAAGGTGCTAAGAAAAGCTAATTGAGTTTTTCTTCCAAAACTGTTTATGTATTCTACAAGAGAGAAATATTGAATTTCAATTATTCAATTAAAGGTAATTATTTTTTTTTATAGAATAACTTAGGTTTTTCATCTCATCTTTCATAAATACACACAACCAGCATCTTGCAGATAATGCTGCAGAAGAGAGACAAGAAAAGTAGATACTCCTTTATGTTTGTTATCTTCTGGGAGTACTAAAGAGCATGTCCTGAATCATGGTAAAATAAATGCCCTTCTCAAAAATTATTTAATGTCTAGGAGGTCCATTTAATAATGGACTTTATTAAACAAAATGTATATATAAATAAACAAAATGAAAGTATTTTAGAAAAGTGGAATGTATGGTGCACTAGAATGCACAGAGCAAGCTACCCCTACACATTGATGGATTTGTAATTAGCTGCAGCTATTTAGGAAGAGATCTGGGTGTCACTGGAGCAGTTAAATGAAAACCTCCACTCAGAGCTCTATAACCACCAGAAATACCTGAAAGACATGTGATTGTTTGAAGGGTAAGATACAGAATAGAACAATATTGATGACACATATTTCAAAAATTCAGTATTCATTGCTGCAGTGTTCAATTTTATGTGAAAAGGTACAGCAGAAAAGAAACAGTCCAAAGAAGGGAAATAAGAATTCTTACAGGTTTAGAAAACTTCTTATGGAGCAGAGATCAAAAAGATTATGTCAATTTAGTTTATCGAAGAGATGAACAGAAAGTCATAGGTTAAAGTTGTATTTAATAATAATAACAGTATAGTGAATGGCATCCCGTGTGGTCACATGCCTGTCTCCCTTTCACATAACTTAAGAACAAGAAAATACCTAATGAAATAACATCACTGGAATAATTTTCCTGCAGCTTTTTTAATATTCTCAGTGTATGCTAAGCTATCCATTTAACATGTTTTTCTTGTAGGTTTCGATATTTTCCCTGACAGGGATTTTGGATTTAAGTGAAAATCTATCTTAATGTAAATTAACATTTTTATGACCAGTAAGTATCAGCAATGAAAATTTAAACTTCGAATAACAAATATTCAAAGCTTTTATTTGTAAGAAACCCAAAAGTTAATGTAATCATAATCCTAAATAGATGAAGTAGTGGTGAAGAAAACTGCAAAGCAAATACAAAATTTAATAATGGCCCTCCAACAGTTTGTCCTCAGATTGTTAGGAATTCATTAAACAATGGTTGAGCAGAACAGACAATTAAATTATTCTCATATGAAGTATCTATCCATATTATGAATATTGCATACGACAGTACACATTTCTGAAGGGAAGTAGTCAACAAATTTCATTTCAGAGAATCAGCAAGAGGCTTGATTTCAGCCTCCAGATGTATCCTTCTTTGTTTCACAGACAAAATAATAATAATAACAACAATTGTGATGCTGAAGTATAAACAGAGTTAACATACAGAATCTTAATAACATAACGTAAGCTTTTGATAACTGTAGATGGAAGCTTATGCCAGTGACCTGACAGATATTTCAGATATATATTTTCTGTGCACTTGTAAAAAGAGTAAAGGAGGGGCTGGTAAAATGTTCATGGCAGCATTAAAAAAGTCAATAAGACTATAAGTCAGCTGATACAAAGATGAACATAATTAGAATTTACAGTGCTGTATATCATGATGTGTAATGAACATAAGTGTGAGCAATCTATCTTGTACTAGCATTTAATTTTGTCTTCTTTTGCTGATTTTAAACTTATGACTGATGACAACTAACAGAAAAAGAATCTAAGAAAATAAAATTTCTGCTTTACTGGACATACAGACCAAGTATTTATTAGGAATCAACTAAGCCACTGAAAGTCAGTGGTAAATATTAAACAGCTTATCTAAAATAGGTTTTAAGAGTATTTTGGATTTCTTTAAGGCAAGAAAATGGAATGCAGAGGACCCTTTATGAAGTGTTTAAAGCTAAAAATAAAACCTGCTACATCAGTTGGTGACAATTTTGTAATCATTAAATTATTGATCTAGAGCTAAGATCAAGATGACCAAAACTAATATAAATCCTGTAGTAAGTAATACATTCAAAACAAATTTGCAAAAATATGTACCTAAATCAATCTTTTTGGAGGAAAAGCACTGTGCAAAATACAAACATGTCTATTGTGCAGATTTGTTCCTATTGTATCCAGATACAGAGAGTCGATGAATGCAGAAACCAGAATGTTAATCTAAACTCTGAAATTTGGATTTCAGGTTCTAATTCAAAACATAAATGCTGTGACCATCTGGCAACTTGATGTGATATTATTAATACAAATGTTTTGGTATCTTAAAAGGCCAGAGATTGGACCCAGCTTATGGAATCTATTAGTCCATGACATCAGGTTTATTTCAGAGGAAGCAAGAGAAATAATCAGGGCAGTGACTGAAGACCCATGATTAAATGTTTCCTCCTCTGGTGCACACTTAAGAACTGTCTTAGCGGCTTTCCTTGATGTCTCCTTCTGTTCCTCTGCCACTCTTCTGCGCCTTAATCACTGCCAGCACTCTGGATGTTCAGCAAAATGTCTTAGTATGTTTTTTCCAGAAGCCCTTATGTCATGACAATCTCACTGAAATGCTAAGGAGTGACAGATTGGCAACTTCCAATTTAGATGTTGAGATCCAGACTAGGTTAAAAACTTGCAAGACCTCCCATTTCCTTTATAAATCAAAAACTCATTAGGCTGTCTCTTGTTTCAGTATGAATAACACTATTTTCTCTAGCCTTGACAAATGTAATATTGTCCCATTTATATTCATTTATAATGATTATTTTCCTAGATTGTCACTTGGTCACTCCCTGACCCTGATATACTTTTGCTGCTTCCCTGCTTGGCTGAGTTAAACCACACTGCCCTTATTTGATGTTCATTTTTTTTCATTTTTCTACTCTGTGTGTTGCCTTTTATTAAATATTAGGCATTAAGATTTGGTCTATCTATTGGTACATTCTGTTCACCTCCAACATGTATTTATTATATTCAGAGGAAAGCATCTTAACTTGTGCTTTTACGTTCAGGTTGCAAGGGTAGGGCAGTACATGACCAAAAGTGCACCAGTAACATTGAAGAGCCTTTTGGCTTTTTTAGACTGCATTTTTAAAAGTTTGAGGGTTCTAAAATGGTTTTATCTAGGCTGACTTTGTTTTAAACAGGATGATGATGTGCTTGATTTGCTAATTGAGGTAAGTTGGCATCAGGTGCAGAAACATACATGCCAGCTGTGCAAATGCTGTCTGTACTGGTGATACACTCTCGTTAAGAAAAAAAAAATGCATCTGTGCTCATCAGAGCTAGAATGCACTGACTAAATGCAAGGCAGCTTGATGTTTTTAACCTGTTTCAAGCAACCAAGAAATCCTGTCATCACTGTGTATGGGTGTAGGCCAAGTAATGGAAATAATGTATACTTTGTGCTCTCCTATCTTTGCTTTGCAGACTGGCAGAGAGAAGGGAATGTGTTTTATGCAGGCATGGATTTGCTGGGGTGGGGAAAGAGAGGGGTTGAGAAAGAATCTTTAGCCTACAGATTCATACTGCTTGGCGTGAAGCACATGCTCCTCCACTGTGTGAGACAGCTGTCAATGTGTAACCTACCAGTCTGTTTGGACTTGGAGGAAAATTCCATTCTTTTCAGTTATAGCATCTGGTCTTAAATATTGGGTTATAGATTCTTTGTTTATCTATCAGGAGAGGAAGAAAAATGAGTGTGAAACCTCTTCTTTGGTACAATGAATCAGGAGGCAAGATACACAATTTGTTCTTGACAAAAGTCAAAGGAAGAAACATCTTAAATCTTACAGTTCCTGGACAAAAAACAGGTCTTCACAACCACACTAAATCTGGGCTCCTGTCATGGATTTTCACCAGAAGTCAAGGCAGCCTGGATGTCTAAGGAAACTAGTCTCCCCCATATAGGAAGGTCTAAAATTAATCATTACATCTGCAAGCACTACTGAAAGGGCTGGAGTGGGTCCTTGGGAAGAATCTCAGGGAAAAACATCTCAGAGGTTTTGACACAAAGGATTTTCTCAAAAGACTGTTTAGAGAAGAAACATGTCATTACTAAAAAAAACCCCCAAAAACAAGCAATAAAACAGTGAAGGCAGTTCCTATAACCAAATCTTGAGCAAAGTTATTCATGTTTTATTATCAAAACAGAAGGACTAAATGAGCTTCTCATTTGCATAATGATGTAAAAAATAGCATGTATTCTACTATTAGGTGTGAATAAAAGAATAGTCTGAAAGATGTGCAAAGTAATCCTTCTGCCTTATTTTGAAGAGTTTCAGCTGGAGTACTGTGTCTAGTTTTGGGCTCTACTCTCAAAAAAGAGTTGTTTTCCCTAGACATAAATATCCAGAACTCTTGAAATCAGCTGCCATGTAATCACAGAACTACAAAATCAGTCAGCTTGGAAGGGACCACAGTGGGTCGTCTGGTCCATCTTCCCTGCTCAAGCATATCTCAGTGAGGGAGAATCCACTATCTCTCTGGGCAATCTGTTCCAGTGCTCACTGACTTGCACAGTAAATAAGTTCTTCCTTGTATTCAGATGGAACTTCATGTGCATCAGTTTTTGCCCATTATCTCTTTTTTTATTGGTTTCCACCACTGAGAAGAGCCTGGCTCTATCATCTTGGCATTTCCCATTCATGTACTTGAATACATTAATGAGGTCCCCTCTCAGCCATCTTTTCTCAAGACCGGAAAGGCCCAACTGCCTCAGTTCATCCTCACAAGTACTTGAATAATGAGGTCCCCTCTCAGCCATCTTTTCTCATTCCGGAAAGGCCCAACTGCCACAGTTCATCCTCACAAGAGGGACACTCCAGTCCCTTAATCATCTTTTTTTCCCTCTGCTGCACCCACTCCAGGAGTTCCATGTCATCTTGTACTGAGGAGCCCAGAACTGGAAACAATCCTCTAGATGTGGCCTCATGATGGCTGAGTAGAGGGGCAGGATCACCTCCCTTGACCTGCTGGCAATACTGATGAATAAGATAAACAATACTAGGCCCAATAGAGAATCTGGGGGAACAGATGACAGACCTCCAACTAGACTGTGCCTGTAATCATAACTCTCTGGGGTCTGCTGCTCAGCCAGTTGACTGTAATGAACTGTGATGTTTCATGTTGTATAGATTAGAGATATAGAAGCTTATAGCTGACAGAGGTAGGACATGCTAGAAATACTAACTTCTGTCCAGTTAGAAGAAGAGGAGATAGAAGGAGGGAAGTGATCAGGTGATGGCAGTACTGCTATTCCACAAATTGTACATTACTGAAACCAGTATGCTCCATGGAAATATTTGAAGATCAGTTAAAAATGTAAGAGAAGGAACTGCATGAAGGGCAGTGAATTCCTGGAACTTTCTCCTGTAAGAGATTTTGGTGGCAGCCAGGATCAGAAAGTTCAAGAAGGGATTGAACAAATTTCCAGATAGCAGATCCATAAAGGGATGCTAAAAGCACTAAGGAAGGATTTCCCTTCTAGAATCTCAACTACAATATTTGTAGATATAAGAGAAGCACAATAGGGATGGCCTGCAGAAAATGACCAGGCTTGCATACTCACAGCCCTTCTCATCATTATTGTCTGAGACAGGGTACTGAGCTAGATGTACTATTAGTCTGATCCAACAGAAAATTTATTGCATTTCTAAGATAGAGCAATATTTTATCCATAGGAGAAGCTAAAGAAATTTCAGCCTTCCTCTCTCTCAATTGAAAACATATTTTCATGATGACAGGATACCTTTTAACAATTTGGATTATAGAATGTTCTGGATATATAAGCAAAGACAATAATATTAATACTTCAAATTTAATTTCTTTAGACAGTTACGTTCTAAGGGGTTTTAGTTTTGTGGGTGAGGGCAAATCAGACCAGGGAAACTGCTATTCTTATTCTTTCAATGTTATTTAAGTCTAGGCAAGTCTTGGAGGGCATTAATCTTCTGTGAGTCCCAGAGGGAAGAGAACACATTTTCCAGGCTACTGGTGGAATTCATCTATCTCTGCAGAGGAGATTTTTCATTGCCTACTCACTGAACAGCCTAACAAGGAATGGAGTGTGTTGCAAAGCTATCGATGGGTTCTGGAAATATGCCTTGCCTAGAAATCACATTTGAGCATCTTATGATCATTCTGCACAAAAACAAATAGAAAATCCTACACTAGAGATTTTGATCAAAAATGAGATGATCAAAAAGTAAAGTGGTTTTATACAAAGATATATAGGTCTGCACACTGATATCTCCCTCCTTTTCAGTGTCCATACTGGATTACCCATCATAGCTGACTTATGTAAGGAACTTTTTCAACTACTGTAGCCCTTGGGATAGAAAGTCAGTAGTGATTTGTACAACATTTTAATGTTACTAAAAATGCAATGCATTCCACTAATGTAACAGAACTGAAAAAAAAAAAAGCATTGCTAATGAAAAAGCCTACTGGCTCCCTGCATAGAGAGCATATATTTAATCTTTCTGACTGCAGTGTCTGAAATTGCTCTTGCCATTCTTAATTTCATTGTATGCCATGACTGTGCTCAGATTCAGGATAGAACTATTAAAATTAAGAGACTAGTGTGCATCCTTCTTGGAGAGGGCAACTGCGAGAAAATGCCTTCCTTTGCTTAGATTTTTCTTCAAATTGTCCTCACACAAATGCAGATATCATGCACTTCAATAATCACTCCTCTGGAAGAAATCTTGATTTTTCCCTGCAGCTAAGTAATAATAGCTGTGTGTTAGGTGTCTCTCAGTGCTGTTTGGCACACCTGGGGACTAGGTCTGCAGAAACTAGACTAGAAGCAAAGGTACAAACATCGAACATATTCACAGTCTGTTGAGTAACTTCTACTAAAGGTAAGGTGGTTAACCTTGGAGCCTATATGTTTTCATGGAGGTTACCTGTATTGAAGATACCCTGTGACCCATGTTGGTGCCTGAAATACTATCCTGGGCCTTGAAAAGCAAGCTCTAGGGTGACACAGCACCCCAGTCTGACAACAGGACTCATTTTGGAAACAACACCTGGCCAAGGAGCATGGAATTTAGTGGTTGTATCAGATCCCTTGTCACCCACCTGCCTCTGGGAAAACTGAACAATAAAATGGACTGTTAAAATTTATTTGAGAGCAGTGGTCATTGGAGCATTCAAGAATTGAGATACAAATTTACCAGAAACCATTTGGCTAGTTAATACTAAATGATCTGCAGGTTGCCCTGGCCTTGCTCAGTTGAAATACCTGTATAGTATAAAAGGAGATAAGCTCCCCACAGAACTGTGAGAGACTAAAAAAAGTTAATTGTTTTGTCTCGACAATGTACCCAAGTGCAGTGTACCCAGATGTGGTCACCAACATGATGATTCTCAGGCCTTGCAGTGCCAGAGAATTGGCTGGTCTGGGAC
The DNA here is from genome assembly GCF_000695815.1 of Acanthisitta chloris. Taxonomy (NCBI): domain Eukaryota; kingdom Metazoa; phylum Chordata; class Aves; order Passeriformes; family Acanthisittidae; genus Acanthisitta; species Acanthisitta chloris. The sequence continues at coordinate 36,697 of NW_008683097.1, forward strand.
ATGCAGATATGTAGTAGATGCAACAGCCACCTCATGTGAGGAGTCCAGCATGTTAGAACATGCTGTCGCTATGAGTCCCACTTTGATGAAAAATTGCCAGTTCACTGCCACAAGGGATGCCTGATAAGGACTGAATATCAAGGCCTATGCGGGGAAAATGCCATTACTGTGGTCTAAAACTGCTGCAATTAATCTGTAAAAGAGAATGTACCCATAAACATAAAAGCTGTGAGCTGACACCACTCAGATGTGAGAGCTCCCCCCACCAAAGAAGATGGATCAATGGGACACTGCTGGATCTATGGTGGTGACTACTTTTTGCTTTTTATAATATCCTTTGCATATTTCCCCCTTTCCTTCTATCCCCCCCGCTTTCTGTGTCTCTCTTCGATGCTAATAAAGTGAGTTATAGCTTTGGCTACCAACATCTGATCTCGTTTGTGTCTTAATTTCACTCTGGTTATATTTGATCCTAAATCCCCTCTGCTTTTGTGGATTGGGACCCGTACTCATAAGGAACTGTCTGGAAAAAACAGCATGAGTTATTCCTCCCTTGGCAAAAAGAAAACCCATATATTTCTCTATGCATCACGCAACTGAGGCTAGATGCAATCACACTGATAATGCAATAGGCTCTAATGGGCAGCCGTAGAAGTGATCATGGACTGGCCAGAAGGAAGAACCTTCAGAGTGCTGATGAAAGAGGTTGAAACATATAGTCTGCAAAAACTGTTGAATATTACTGAAAAATTTTCTTAATGTGCACATACAAACATCTAGGTATGCCATACAACTGTATCAACTCTTTCCTCCTTACACAAAGAAATATTAGATTCAGCAAGAACATATGCATTGGTTTAGGTATTTTTTGTTTTCTGTGGATTGTAATAGTGCAAACATTCAAAAGTTCATGTTAGACATATTTTTAGCATTTATAGAACAGAAATAGTGTGAAGAATTGAGAGTTTGAGGTATTCAATACAAGTACTGTAGACTAGAAAGGGGAAGGTTGGAAAGGACCTTAAAGATAACCTGGTTCCAATCAACCTGTCATGGGCAGAGATACCTTCCACTAGGCCAGGTTGCTCAAAGCTCCATCCAATCTAGCCTTGAACACTTCCAGGGATGGGATATCCACAACATCTCTGGGCAAGTTGTGCTAGTATCTCATCACCTTCATAATATCTAATCTAAATCTATTCTGTTGCTTATTAAAGCCATTCCCCCTTGTCCTGTCACTACATGCCCTCATAAAAAGTCCCTCTACAGCTCTCTTGTAGGCCACTTTAGGTACTGGAAGGCTGCGGTAAGGCCTCCTGGGATTCCGATCTTCCCCAGGCTGAACAGCCCCAACTGTCTCAGCCTCTCCTCATAGGAGATAGTTGCTTCATTTCTCTGATCACCTTTGGGGTCCTCCTCTGGACTCACTTCATCAGATCCACATCCATCTTTATACTGGGGACCCCAGAGCTAGATGCAGCACTCCACATAGGGCCTCATGACAATGATCTCATCCTCAGCTTGCTGGCTATGCTTCTACTGATGCAGCCCAAGATGCAGTTGGCTTTCTGGGCTACAGGGGCACACTGTCTGCTCCTGTTGACCTTCTCATCAACTGACATCCTCGAGTCATTCCTCTTACGGCTGCTGTCAATCCATTTTCCAGGCAGCCTTTACTTGTTCTTGGATTCAGTTCTAATTTGAATTCACCAAGTTTAATTGTCTCTGCATAGGTTTATAAATGGGGGAGTCAGCGGCATTGTTACGTGTTCTAGTTAGTCTCTAGATGACATTCTGAAATATGGAGAACTTCTGTAGGTCCTGTATCATATCTGTCAGTTTTTTGCAGATTTTTTGAGTATACTAAGATATTTCATATAGCACTCTGTGCATTTGTTTAGGTAACTGAATCTCACTTGGAGACCTACTAAAATATTTCAAGTCCAGTGCTCTGCCACAAGCCACATTTTAGTTTCTACTGAAATTTCAGAAGTCCCAAAGTATCAAAGACATCTGCATAGGGCTGACAGATATGACACAGGACCTACTGGAGATTCATGCCCTTCTGAATTACCCATTAGAAGTTAAACATGACATGACTGGTGTTTGAAGTTGCATAGACATCTGTGTTTAGGCAATAGAATCAACCTTCTAAATCTAGATGTCTTAATCTCAGATTGGATTACACCCAAATAGCCTATGCTTAGAAATTTGATTAAACTGATTTGAAAAAGCTACTGAGAAACCAACGTCTTCTATGGAAGTCAGACTTGTATTCACAAGAGGGGGAAAAATCTGATTAGCAAATAGATATATGAATTGGATAAAAAAAGAGATGTCTATCCAGTTTTCTATCTGCACCTAATAAATAAATAAATAAATACAAATATCTTGAAATGCAATAAATATTTTTTTGGCAATTGTAATTATGGGGAGAAAATATTCAGATTGCATGAATATTCACATTTATAGACTATTCTGCTTTACTCATATTTGCATCTCTTAACTAACTTGAATATCCTCAGGCAATCACATGCAGCAAGTAGGATCACACACACAAGCAAATTTCAAAGTCACAAGTATTTTCACAAGCTGATTGGCACACAGAGGGATTTCTTACAGAATTGCTTCTATGCGCATCCAAACACGAACAACAGTGTGCAATTTTATCTGACCTATGCTAGGGAATTAATTTTAAACATGAATACTGATCCAAGCAGTAAAAGAATCTATCTCAAATAATAATCATAACAACACAAACCTAATTCCATTTAAATATTGCCATTCTGTTTACAGATATTGCATGTAGAAAACAGACTAAATTGATTTTACGTATTTGTTTCAAAACAGACACTATTCTGTGTTAGTAAATATGCAAAGCTAAGGACTTAGTGAATGTAGTTCAAACCAAAGTTTTGGTGTACATGAATAGTACACTGAGGTGCTTCCAAAAGCTACATCCATTGATGCAGAGTGACAGTATATGTTGCATGTCACACAATAACAGTACCCCCCCACACTGTACAGACACTCCTGACACACCTTGTGAGATTTGTACACCGTCATTTAGCCTGGGTGCTGAGGTCACTTGGTGTATTGCACTACCTTTCTTCCCTTGCTGCTGCTGTGATGTGGGTCAAGGCAATGGTCAGCTATGCTGCAACATCATCCTCCTTCATGTTAGCAGTCTTCACCTCTGTATGGTGTTTTGGTGGATTTATCACCCAGGTCTGTACTGGAAATAGCTGGCAGGGTTGAGGGGTGGGAGTGGCATATGTGGAGAAGGCTATTTCTGCAGTCAGACAGAGAAGCCCATGAAGCTCCAGCTCACACATATTTACACAAGAGAAGCAGCTGTTATGAGTGAGAGACTTGGGTGATATGCTTTTTGAGGAGACAAGGTGAAAGGTGCTCAGGGAGACATGGATAGAAGCTGTTGGAGGAGTCTTAAGGGGTGAGACTCTTGGGAAGATAGAGGTTCTTGAGAAAGCACACAGATGAGAGGCTTTGAGAAAAAAAATACGGGGAGGATTTTGGGGCACCCGTGGGGGAGATGCTCCTGTGGGCACATCTGAGGAGAGACTTTTGACAAGACACACAGAGCAGATGCTCTGAAAGATGCTCTTGGAGACATGAAGATGGCACAACTTCGGGGGCAAATGAGAGAAACTGCATGAATATATGAGAGACTCCAAGAATACTTGAGAGAAGTCTATGGGAGATTCCTAGAGATTGGAAGACGGAGCACCAATGTGACTTCCAGGGGACCTCATGGTTACCTGCCTTAGAAATGTGCACTGCACAGCTGAGACTGCTGAGCTGACTCACCCAACCTTCCTCTCAGACCTTGCCATCTGCTTGTCTGCAAGGCAGGGGGTCATGTGATACTTAAAAATTAGTCGAATATCTGTAAATAAACTGTTTTAATATCCAAGTCCATTTAATTTCCATGTTAGCAATTTGGTCTCAAACCACGACAGGTTATCCTGAATTCTTCTTGGGATGGTAGTTTAGAACAAAAATAGCCTTCCCTTTATTTCCCTATATTTCAAGAACAAACTTTTTTTCTTCCTAAAGAGACAATAATAGAAAAATTCAAACCTCTTTGCACGTTTTAAAGCCTGTTGCTTTGACAAGCTTATCTCAATGTACTCTTCTACTTCTGCACACAATTTAGAGATATCCTTTTCTTGACAGCAGTGCTTACTATCTGCATAGAACCTCTTCAACAGAAAACAGCACCAGGTCCTCTTGCCGATCACATTACTCACATGGAAGCTCAGATTTTGCCCATCACCCCAAAACTGCATGTGTGTAGAAAATATTTCATTTGGAAACACAAACTCTTCATGCCTCCTTTACCAGTTTGTTCTTCATATAGACCGAAACTGGTTTAAACTGCATTCACTGCATAATAGTCATTAGTCCAACTATAGTTCTTTATAGCCTATGACTAGGTGGAAGACAGTTGACCAAATTCATGGTACAAATATCCAATAAATGGCAATCTTTTTATTCTGGAGTGGAATGGTCAGTGATAGATGACCATAAACCACACTGGGTTAGCAGAGATAAAAGGATGCAACCAAGACTGTGAATACTGAGATCTTTAGTGAGTGCTAAAGCAATATGAAAGAAGAAATTACTAAAATAATATCATTGCTTTGCTTATCAATGTATTTGGCTTACTATCACAGAAGAAAGTGAGAATTTTATCCTTCACTGTTGTATTCTAATTCACATGCTGCAAATGAGTGCATCAATATTTTGTTTTACATTACTGCTGAACTAAACTCATTATCTCTACTGTAAAGTCCAGTAATAACACTATAAGACTTTAAACTCACATAAGCTGGCATCAGTGTTCACCAATAGCTATGGAACCCAAATAATTATTCTTTTGCTTATTTAGAAAACGTGACCTGGCAGTTCTTATTACAGATCTGTTTTCCTAACCAAACTGTTTAAATGCTATTAAACTACAGTTTTTATTTTCTTACTAAGAATAGTACATATTCTAGGACCTGTCACATTTAATCTTTTTTAATTACACCTCATGGTTACAAGGTTAAAAAGGTAGACTAAAGGGTATTTTTGGTTGTGATCTTTTAAGTAAAAAGCTATCAGTCTCAGGTTTTCAGATGACCTTTATAATGTTTTTGTACGCCTTCACTTATCATCATTAGCGCATCTTGTCTTTAACCTTCAGATCATAAATGGCTTTGACTCTATCATATAAATCTACTTCCCCCCACCTCCACATGGTACTTTTGTTGCTTACCTAATCCTTGTTTTAATTGAATGTTATTCAATTTTCAGCATCCCAAACTGTGCTGATTTTGGCTGGGGTAGAGTTAATTTTCTTCATAGTGGCTAGTATTGGGGCTGTGGTTTGGATTTGTAATGAGACCAGTGATCCTAATAGAGATGTTTTTGTTATTGCTGAACAGAGCTTACACAGAGCCAAGGCCGTTGCTACTTTCCGCACGGCCACGCTGACAGTGAAGTGGCTGCCACACTGAAAGGTGAGGGTACATTGGGAGGTTGGGAGGAAACACAGCTGGGACAGGGGACCCAAACTGACCACAGGATATTCCATGCCATGTGACATCATGCTCAGTTCATAAAGCAGGAGGAAGAAAGAGAAAGGGAGGGATGTTTGGAGTGATGGCATTTGTCTTCCCAAGTAACCATTGTGTGTGATGGGGCCCTGCTCTCCTGGAGATGGCTGAACACCTGCCCACCCATGGAAACATCAAATTAATTCCCTGTTTTGATTTGCTTCTGTGTGTGGCTTTTGCTTTCCCTAATAAACAGTCTTTATCTCAGCCCATGTATTTCCTAGCTTTTACTCTTCTGATTCTCGACCCAGTCCTGCTGATGAATGATGAGTGAGTGGCTGCATGGGCTGGATTGCTGGCTGGGGTTAAACCACAACACAAGCAAATAAGAAAGACTTTTCACTCTTTGTATTTATTTGTAGTTGTACTTTTGTTTCTATGAGTACTTTGGAAGATGAATTCTTCACCACAGAAGGAAAAGATCTATCTGTTGAATTTCAACATCATTTACAAACCTGTTTGAAACTAAGTAAATAACCTATCTTGGTTATTAGTGGAATTGAAGATGAGTTCTGTTTTTCAATTTTCGTACTCATGATTTGTTAAGTATAACGTAACTATTTTATACATCAGGATTTGATTTCTGTATTTATTAAGTTCATTGGCAGGAATAAAAAAGTGGAAAGACGTGGATTTTTAGGGGGGTAGCTTTTTGGCTCTACATGCACAAAAAGCTTTGCAAAGTATCTAACTAGTAAGTTCAACAACAATGTGCTGATACAATACCTGAGGCATTAGTTTAATGCTGTATGTATATATTTATTAGCCATCTCATTCTTTGGGATCCTCCTAAAGCAAAAATATGTATTTGCTTATATATATTTCTGAAGACCTTCAGATGTCTATCATGTCCATCAAACTTAGGCAATATAAAGAACAAGGAGCAATGCTGAGAGCATATATTCATTTGGGTTCCAGCCTGCCATGGTACCAAATGGAGCAGAATCAATTCTTACAAAAGAAAGAAGATGGCATTTCAGGTCTCACATTTTGCAGAATGCCCTAATGATTAAAGCTTTTTTCCCCCATAAGTGGAAGGATATGGTTCTAGGTCTGATTCAGACTGTGTCTGGGAATTCACATCTTCTATATGGGAAATATCTGAAGTGGGTATTTTTGCATTTTTCTGTTGAAATATTATGCAATAAGCAAGACACAATGGAATGGTGTTACTTGGAGGGAACAGATCGTGGAGACTGTGTAAAAGCAAGAAGAGGAGACTTTTGCCTCACTGGATGATAAAGATTTCAACTAGCTGGTTTCCCCTAGGCTAGACCTATAAATTGTATTTGATCATTAGGATAAGATACACCTTTCTCCAGCAGATTTTCTGTAAGGATGGATGAACACCAAGGTAGATCACAGATACTGAGTGTGGAGTGAAAGAAAGAAGAGATATCAGGAAAATAGAAGAATAGAATACATTCAAAATAAAGCATGATGACTGACGTAGTTACAGAGAATTGCCACTATTATGCACCATGCATAAGTCATGCATAGATACAACCTCAAATCATTACAGCTTCCATCACTGGGTTAATTAAGAGCTTAGATATATGTCTTCTCAATTGGGAACTATAATTACAAGACTATAATGACACTAAAATCAGTCAGTGACCACTGTGGTTATTTCATGTCCATTAGAACATGCCTTTGCTCTTTATGAAATAATGATTGTTCAGCGTATTTCTATCCATCATTATTTGATTAATGAAGAAATGCCAGTTTTCTTTTAACTAACAATGTCCGTCTGTCTTAAAGGTGTTTAAATTACAAAAAGCAAAATCAGTCCTTATCAAATACCAGAACACCATGAAATCATAGCATATTGCTGAAGAAAAATCTCTCAAGGAAAGATGCTGAGCAGATTCAGCTTAAGAATACCTATCAAGAACATCATATATCTCTAATTAGGGTGACATATATTTTAATTTAAGAGAACTGAACTGAGGTTTATATACATAATTAAGTATGGCTTCTGACAAAACTGTTATTACAAATTTACTAGCTAATAGCTTCAGGATGAAGCCATTGACAGCTAATGATATCTCTGACACATTTTCATAACTTCTGTAACTGCTGCTCCAGAAGAGCTTGTTATCATTATAAATCTTGAAAAGTGGGACTTGCTTTTAACTCTGTTTTGTCTTTACATCTAAATGTCATGCAAAGGAGTGGACACAGGTCAGCAAGGTCATTTAGTTTTATAGACCTGCTTGGACAGAAAGAGTACTTTTATCTGTTAGTGTATGATATACTGTTATGCTGTACCACATACTAAAGTAAAAATGACATGAAAGTGGAAATAAATCAGGGATATGATGGGAAATAGAACTGGTGTATTCAGATTCATCCAAAAGGTTGTATCTCTCTGAGCATTTGGAACTCAAATCTGATGTTCGTATCTGTACATCCTTAGTTTTATGAAGCCTTCGGGTATATCTGAAGACCCTTGGAACAAACTAGGACAGGAGTTGCTTGAAAGAGTTGTCTAAGGCATATAACTTGTATGATTTATGTGGTTTCAATTTTGTTTGTTCTATAGACATGCACACAAAGGTAAAAGAAGTAAAAGTACATATTGAATACGAGGTGTAATCAGTGATGGAAATACAGCATCTAATCAGCCATTTACCTGGAAGATGGCTGTGTGTTTCTTTGGCAGTCTTCTTGCAGAAAGGCCACAGACTTCTGGTAATACAACTGGACACAGCAGACAGTTGCAGAAAACTTCTAAAGGTGACTCATTGGTGGCTTAAGTAATGAATTATCAAAAGTAATTAAGTTACATTTTAGCTGCAGGTATAAAATAATGTTTTAATATTTTGCCATCTATCATTCACTTTTGGGTGAAAGACATTCATGATTTAATAACACCTGGCTCAGTCATTCTTATTCTGTAAATTATATGAACAATAGAAAAGTAATTTGCAACAGAGTACAGTAGCTTGTCAAAATAACCTGAAAAACCATAGCACCATGAATTGTCTAATGATGGTCAAGTAATCTTCACAGAATCACAGAATCTTACAATGGTTAGGCTGGAAAGGACCTCTGTACATTATCTAGTATGTGTGCTCCTCTCCTATTTCAATAAAACATGCTGTAATTTCAATTAAATGCAAATCTTTCAGTAAAATATGTAGCAGACAATATCCTCAAAGCAAACTTAAACCACTTAAGTCCCATTTCTTTGATTTCACCTCCTCCACCTGTAAGCAGGCTATTAATTTTCTTTCAAGTGCATCTTTTCACCTCCTGATTTTGTCTGGTAAGAGAAACTGGACTGTTAAAACGTCACAGAAGCCCACAAATATTGCAAAACCTTTTCAGATTAATCTGCAAATTTGAATCTGAGATGATACAATGAAACTAAGATGCAATACATACAATGGAACTATTTAACTTTGTTTGTTTGTTTTACTCTGATTTTCATAAATCAACTTTTTGGTTTTAATCTGATAGTCCAATTGGTGGGAAATTCACATTGTTTTTTCATTACTATCAGATTGTTATTACTCTGAATTTTGTATTGGTTCAGTTTTTTTTTCATAGAATCATCAATGTTGGAAGAGACTTTAAGATTATCAGGTCCAACCGACAACTTAATACTACCACTGTATCCCCTAACCCACTGATCCATATCACTCACTGCCAAATCCAGACACCTCTTGAACACCTCCAGGAATGGTGACTCCACCACCTCCCAGGGCAAACTATTCCAATGGTTGACGATCCTAACAGTCAAAATCTCTTTCTAATATCTTATCTGAATCTCCTGTCTCAGTTTAAGGCCATTGCCTCTAGTCCTGTCACTGAAGGCATGGTAGAAGAGACTAACCTTCATGTTTCAGGTAGTTGTAGAGAGCAATGAGGTCACTCCTGAGTCTCCTCTTCTCAAGACTAAACTAACCAAGCTCTCTCAGCTGTTACTCATAAGACGTGTTTTCTAGATCTTTTACAAACCTTGTTGCCCTCTGCTGGACACACTCCATGGGGTTGCCATGATCCAAGCACAGGACCCAGCACTTCAGCTTGTTGAATCTGTTGGGGATTTTTATCATCTACTTTTTGAAAGATGATTACATCATCACTGACTGAACATCTCTGTCTCATTTACATGCCTAGCTGATTCAGTAAAACCACTCCTACTGACTTCAGCAACACAGTGTCAGGACTATAGAGCCAAAGTTCATCCCATCTAAATTTAGTTGCTGAAACATATATACTTTAGGGGTGCTAATACAGGTGTTTCAGAGGACATTGCCAAAGTCCAAAGTAGTCCAAATCAGCTTCCTTTCCAGTTAATGAAGAGAAAAAGGCATTCCAAGAGGGTGACTCACTTCATCCCAAGACATTTGTCTGACACTGATGAAGAAAAATCACTCTCCTGTTAGATCTGATGTTGGGTAGGATGGGGCAAATGCCAGTGAGTGGAGAGCCTCCAGAGGACAAGTCAGGTCTCTGATAGGCTTCATCATGCTCCAGGCAATTTTTTCCCCTCTCTTTTTGTCCTTATTGACTACAGAGGAAATCCCAAACATTTACACTCCTAGCAGAGGTGCTTCAGCTAGCATCCTGCTGTGAAGCAGGTTAAATTGGACTAGGCAGTCTTCCACTAGATATTCCATGAATTTCCATTTTGCACCTTCTTTCAATTTGTTGTTTACATACAATTACCTGAATCCTTCCATGTGGTTCCTTTTTCTTTCTTTTTCCTTTTTTTTTTCTTCACTGCCTGATTTCTGTCCTACCATTTCTGGTGTGTGGGTTGAATCAACCTCTATTTTTCCTATAGAAAGCTCAGCATACACTGTGCATGTCTCAGCTCATTTTATGAAAATACTTACATGCTAATGAAACAAACAAATAAACAAAACCAAACACTAAGACAGCTAGGGCCAAATTTTCACAGTGTCTAGTGCTTAGGGTCTAACTTAGAACTCTTTAAGAAAGAGTAGGTCAGTCTTCTAATGTCTAAGTTTCCATGTGGCTTTTTAAAGATTATGCCTGTTTTCTCTACTTCCCAACTCAAATACATTCCGTCGTTGATGTCTCACTTTTGTAATTGGTTGCAAGCAGAGTCACACTGACTCTCCCATTCTAATTCCCTCTTCAGTACTTTCTCCCACCCCTAAGTATCTTTTGTATACAGTAATGTGCACAAACGCAACAGTCTCGGAAATTCTAACCTAGTTCATGTAGATCTGGTTTACATGTTCATTTTGAATGTTTTAGCAGGCTAAGATCATGATAGTCTTTTCTGTACTTTTCTGTAAGATGTCACATTTCACCCCCTTTTTGAAACACCACAGCAGAGAGGGCTGCATTCATTGTCTGAAAAGGAATTAAAATGTTGGTTGAAGTTTGTTTTGCTACTGGTCCCTCCCACAGAGTTTAGTACATTTGCAGTAATCTTTCTGTCTTGCTTCACCTTTTCTCCTTCCATCACTTGTTTCTTCGTGGGGTTTTTTTGTTTATTTGTTTGTTTTTTTGTTTGTTTGTTTCATATCTCCATGCATTTGTTTACATAAAGTACTCCTTTTTCACCCAAGGGTACAGTAGTATCCTGGGGCATCTGAAGATGTCAACTAAGTGTGCTAATACTTTTTGACATTCCATGACCCCTGAGGAAAAATGTGGAAATGTATTCTGGCTTTAGATTACCTAAGACTTCGTTTATGCAAAACTGACATACAAATGGAGTGAAAGTGATACATAAGACAAATATAACCAGACACTATTTAATGAACTGGCATTTCATTTGCTATCTCTATGCAAGAGGGTGGTTCTAACAGGAGGAGCCTTGAAGTATTAAATTTTGCTTTTTTTATAGACAGAAGGCAGTGTTGGGATTTGAGAGAATGTTTTGCAAAAAAAGCATAAATTTATATAACACAAATACTCAGTTCTTTTATGGTGAGGACAGGACTGACAAGTGGATGAAGCGTATTGAGGTGGACATGGACTTGGGTTTTTTTCTTCAGCACTGTACGTTATGTAAATATTTGTACTGATGCTACCATTGAGAAAGGTACAGATGACTCACAGAGAAAG
>NW_008683097.1:48391-56924 GCF_000695815.1 Acanthisitta chloris
ATAAGAAGCATCCAATACTACAGTTCTGGAGGAACATGTCTGTCTGCATTGGCTATGGAAAGAAGTTAAATTACTTATGTAAACTAGATGGCAGCTTTCGGACAGCTAACTTACTTAAGGAGATTTCCAACACTAAAGTCCACCTAGAATGAGATTTAAGTCAAAGTTAGGTGAAGCAAATCCACACTTAGGCCTTTAAGCCCCTTAGTTCCTTTTGAAAAACTAAGATATAATCAGATTATTTAGAGAAAGTTGAAAGGGATTCACCTTTTGCCAGAACTTGGTATCTTTCATCTATAATCCCAAAGTTTCTGATGTGCCTGCAAAGCATAAAATATGATACCTTTCTAACATTTCATATCATATTCGTAATTTTCATCTCAGGTAAGTGGATGTAAGTTTAAGCATCTTTTAAAATTTATTTCATTATATGAGCTTCTATGCTTTGTGGCTCTTCCTTAGCCTTGATCACAAGTTTGTTTTCTAGCCTTTGTTCACTTACAATTTTTTATTTGCCTGCCTCCATTATGTCTTTGCTTGTGTAAAGCTTTTTGAACTTCCAGTCACTTTTTCCATTAATAATGGTGACATGACACATTCCCTAAAATGAAATTTTGTATATAAACATTTCAAAATCTTGAAAAATGACTCAAGGTTTGAGTAACTGAATATACTGTATAATATCACTAATCTGTCTCTCCCCTTAATGCTAGCTGCAGCTCCACAGGACAACTTCTTCAGCCTGGAAAATTATGTTCTGAAGGAACCAGACATTTCAGTGAGTCTAAATTTAAAGTTAGAAGATTATCACTAAAGCCGATCTATTGGAATTACTTATCTGAGCCAAAGTAATTCAGGTGCAGTGAAACACTTCTAATTTTAAATTTAGGAGCACTGAACAGTGAGGGGGATTCTTTGGCGTAGCAAAGAACTTAGCTGCTACTGCTTTCTCCTTCTCATTCTTTCTGCTTTCTAACTTCATCCTTTTAAAGTCCATGTTTTCAAAACCCGAGTGCTGATGGTGTTAGATAAAAATTATGTCCTTATATAATAATAATGAAAACAAGGTACTTACTATTAAATATCACACAGCTCTTAAAAATGGAAAAGTATATGTTATTTCTAAAATGTCATGGAACACTATATGTGATGCAAAGATTATTCTTGGGAAAACATCATATAAAGGTGATAAACCCATCAAATGGCTGGCAAAGTGAGACTTATAGGAGTTTTCATTAAATGTGAATTTGAAAAGATTGAAGTAAATAGACTCTGTTGGACTATTCAGGCACAACAGGGGTAGGAGAAATGCAGGCAGATTGCTTTAATATGGGCAGACTGAGGGGTCATGCATTTATTAGTGTCTCAAATAGCAAAGATAGGAGCCATTAATTGTACTGTAATGGTGTTTGAGGATTAAATTCTTCACAAGCTCACAAAGACCAATACTCCCAGTAACATGTACACGAAAATGCTCCTTGTGAGTTACCTTACCACTGTTAGCAAAGGGCACAATACATTTATCACCACACATTTAAGAGTTATTTGTAATTTTGTAGTTAAAAACATGATGATCGTTTATCAGTGTATTGTTTACAGTTCTAAGATTAAGGGAAGACAAGGTAACATATAGGCAATCTTTGAGAGTCACATTTCTGTATTCCTGATGAAACACTGCAGAATTGAGCTATACCATATTTCTGGTTTGCTACATCTCCTCCAGCAATGAAGTTCCTAAAGGACAGAAACTGAATGCCAAAAGATGTAGAGAAATGCAATTCTAGTGTCACAACCTGGAAATTCTAATTTTCAGCTATTGTAGTAACTGAAGATAACCAAACAAAGCTAAGGGCATGATCATTAGCATCATCCAGAGTGTTCCTGCAACGTGACGTGCTGCACAGTTGCACGCCCTGGAACCCAAGTGCAGACTGGCACTGCATTTTCTTCTAGAGCTTATTGCATACAGTCATATAATAACAGGAATGATAGTTTAATTAGCAAAAAAAAAACAAACCAAAAAAAAACCCCAAAAAACCCAAAGGTTGATAGTACAAGTAAGGTACTGAAATGGTTGCAAAACCAGAATATGCACAGATTAGATATGGTCATTCTCTAAACAAATATATAGTTTTGTACTTTGAGAAGGTTGTCTACTGTCATACTGGGCAGCCTCTGGAAAGTGAATTTCAGGATACTGCAGAAATCTTGACTCTTTGTATAGAAGCAGATTCAAGGCTAATACAAAAATACAATGAATTAGTCCTATCAAGGTTTCGGCAGTTAACAAATGCTTGACTATAGAGCAGACTTGCCCTAAAGACAGTGGATTGAAATAGCTACCTTCAAAGATTTCTTCAAATGCAAATCCCTTCTAGATGATCTTGCTGTCCTCTGAGCAATTTGGTAATTTTGAGCAACACCTCTTCTTATGCAGATATGACAATTCAATTTCAAAAGTAGGCAGGGTGTATTTATGCTTTTCCATTTTTCTGAAAAGAATAACACCATTCAAAGTTTCCACATACGAATGTGTTCTAGTCTTAACCTCAGTGATGGACTTACTGGTTAACACAGTTTCAGGCAGCAGGAAACTACATTTCTAAAGGTAAGTTAATAATATTGATAAATTTACTAGAGCTTTACTGAAGGGACAAAATGTTATAAAGGGTAATTGAAAATAATATTCTATGTACTGGCTGTTATTTTATGCTAGCATTCTTGTTGAGAGGGCATGGCTAACCTCTCTCAACATCCATTCCCTCAGACTTTGTTTCATAATTAATAAATAAAATTAATAAGCACCTCTCAATCTGCTTTTTAAAATGAAATATGGCACAGCTTTGTAATGAGGGTTGACATTCCATGATTCATTTTAATCCTTTCAAAAATGGTCATAGGGCCACATGGCATGCTGGTAAATATGTTTGAAGATGCCTTGAATTGCAAAAATAGTCAAGGCCATCAAGGTATTCAACACAATGTAGAATCCACACAGTTTGTCATGAATAAAAAAGTGAATAGCTACATTAAGTACATGTAACCTGCCACAAAATGACTTATGCCTTCCCCTGGGTAACTTCTGCTTCTGTGCTCTGCTCATTCAATTTCATAATGCATTTTTAATAATAAATAAGAAATTCAATAATAAATTTGGATATCAGGTGTTGAACTTAGGAACTTGTCTTTTTCATTTCTCAATGTTAATATCTTTGACATCTAGCAGGCAAAATCAAAGAGGAAACAGACACAGAATGAGAAATATAAGGACTAAAATGGATAGAAGGAAATAGAAAGAAATTTAAAAAAGAATTAAATTAGGAGAAAGACTGATATAAATATCTTTGAATCCTGTAAATTTTCTAAGACTATTTAATAAGGGAAATAAATAAATAAACAAATAAATGTGGTTTATTAACCAGAATCTTCTCTTCAAATACATTTTGACAATCCAAATAAAGACATAGTAATAACAGGCAAACTCACCAAACAGAGTAATGAGGTTTAAAAAATTATCAAATGGATTGTGGAATATTATAGAATCATTGAATGGTTTGGGTTGGAAGGGACCTTAAAGATCATCTAGTTCCAACCCCCCTGCCATGTCCTTCCACTAGACCAGGTTTCTCAAGGCTTCATCCAACCTGGTCTGGAACACTTCCAGGGATGGAGCATCCACAGCTTCTCAGGGCAGTCTATGTCAGTGTCTCACCACCCTCACAGCAAAGAATTTCTTCCTAATATCTAAGCCAAACCTACTCTCTTTCAGTTTGAAGCCATTCCCCCTTGTCCTGTCGCACCATGCCCAAGACTTTACAATTATTTTGAAAATACAACCTCTAACTAATGTACACTATTGATATGGATTAAAAGCACTCAGTTGCAAGGTAGTGTCTATACAGAGAAGTTACAGGGGAAATTAGGCAACTCTGAGACCTCAGGAGCAATAACAGGGTAGCATGCAATAGTACAGAGTTTAAAGTCATGACTTTAGAAAAACACTGATTATTTATGGAAATTATGGAAAAGGAAGGGTTGTCATATTGTTCGAAAGGAACTGGAAAAGCCATCCAGCAAAACGGAAATGTTCATAAACACATCTAGGAGGTAAACATAGAGAAGGAAGAAGTGTTGAAACTCAGGTACTACAGTGGCACACTTGTAAACAAGGTTACCTAGATCTCAATTGCCCTTAACATGGAAATTATCATTCCTGACTTTCCAACAGATATTGCAAGGGAAGAAATTCTAGTTAATGTAAGATATACCTTGGTCCACTTATGCATTTAATTATGTGATTTGGTGGTTTACAGTGCAAGAAGTCTTCAGCCATTTACTCAAACAGCTCCTTCCAGTCTCTCTCTGACAGAATCACACTAAAAGTTTGTCCTTGGGTCTTCTTTTGCCAAACCAATCTCCTTTCCCTTTCTAGCTTTGAAAGAATTGCCCAGGGCCGGTGTACTGAAACACTTAGAATTTTAAAGAAAGTGAATTCCTCTCATCTTTTCTTGTTTCACCTTATTCTTGAATAATTTACATCTGTGAGCCTTGAGACTTTCTTACATCTTATCTTTTCTTTCAAGTGGTGTCATTACAATATTGTCATCTATCGATGGCTCTCTTCAAACGGAATATGAAATCTGAACTGTAATGAGTCAAAAGCTATGAGGTGGAATCTTGGTCTGAGGATTTTTTTCCCAGAGAAGGCCTTATGAACGTCCATACTTTTGAATGATCCAAACATTGATGGATATTAATAACTACAGTAGATGTCCACGTCTTGTGGACATTCACTGTTTTCCATAGGAAAAAACCCAACCAACCATCACCACCAAACCCCCAACAAAACAAAACAAAAACCCAAAACCAACAACAACAAAAAGGGAATATTCAACTTTCTTGAGGCAATCAAGCCATTACATGAATTTTTGACTGATATCCCTTGTCCTAAATAGGCATACAGTCAGTGTAAGTAATCATTATGACCTCTTATGACAAAAAAGCCCCACTTCATAAATATTTTAAAAACTCAAACCCTAAATTCCATTTTCAGTTTATTTCCCTCCTGCAATTCCAGTGTGATTAATGAAAGAAAAAAATATTTCTCTACTAAAAGAGAAAACGGAAAAAAGAGAAAATGATAGAATGCAAAAGATAAAATGCAAATGACAATAAAATGTGCAGCAGATTTCAGTTCCTGAACTGATCAGAAACTGCAATAAACTGTATGTGTTGCCATGCACCTCTCTGTATGAAGAGAAAAATAAAAATTCTCCAGTCAAGGAACATGAGATTCACTGGAAGGGTGGGGGCTTCAGTTTCAGGTTTCTTTGAAGGGAGTGCTTTACAATTAAATTCAGACTGCTAGATTTAATTTCAGCAGAAATTTGGTCTGATATCAACATGATTCTCTTTTAAAATATAGCTGCTACTCAGACAGTAATAGCAAAACATTTTGGTATTGAGTTCACAGAGTCATATTCATCATTTCATATTCTTCTTTGAATCAAATAATATTTATTGACATAATTCTTAGATCAACATAAAAATAAAGAGAGAAATATGCAATTTATTTCCTCCTATCCCTGAAAAATTCACATTGAGGGGACTGGGAGAATCTTCTGGAAATGAGACCTGTGTGATCAAATCTTCTTGGGCAGGCATGTGATGGGCAGCTGTTGTTCCTACATCAAAGATAAGTGAAGTGTTTTAGTTGCACAGATGAATAGAGGCAGCACCTCATTCTACTGTCATTTTGAAGGAAAATTTTATCCATTCATTTTCTTCCCAAGGAAAGGATTAAATGACAAAGCTCAGAGGGAGAAAGTTCTTGGAAATGTCAATCCCACAAGAAAAGAAGCATTTTTCTATAGCACCAGACTAAATATTTATAACTTGGAAAATGTCTGAATCATATCTATGTTTTTGCCCTTCATGTTTTTATTAATTAACTTAGATTTCCCTAAGTTCATACTAACCTTAATTTTGTAGGTAGGTACTTCTCTAAAATGCACAGATATTGCAGCAGTTAGTGCTACAAGGCCTAAGTCTTTTCTGTACATCTTACACACATTCATTCGGTCCAAGTGCTCATGTCAGTAGGTGCATCTTGTGAACATAAGCTGTATTCTATTTGTTGGACATTCACAACTACTGCTTAGTCCTTTCCATTTTGTGCTGAAGCTGGACTGTGATTTTTATTAAGGATGTTGTCTCTTTTCTTTTATCAGAAGACCTACATAGGAAATGAGAAGGGTAAAGTCATTATTGAATTCTAAATGGATTTGAGAGGTCTTGATTGAAATGACTTATAAAGAACTATCAAATTGTATCAATAATGACACATTTTCATAGGTTATTAGAGCCTTCCTGCAGTATTCTACAGAGAAAATATTCTATGCCAAATCCTCTAAAGTTCTGCATGTTTTATTTGATGATGAGATAATATGATTTAGCAAGTGCAATGGATGGAGAAAGTAAAACTAAGTTTGGAACAATAATTTTTCACTATAGGTAACAAAAATATTGAGAGAAAAATTACTGGGTTTTGTCTTTAAGTTGTTTTTTTTAACTATTATTAAACACTGTGTTGAAACATTATGTGAAGCTTTAGACAGTATGAGAAATTCATAAGATCATCATGATAGGAAGGCATTGACATTCAGCTATATTGGTTCAGACACACTGGAATAAAAATATGCTATCCTTATAGTCACTATATAGTGGGAAGTAAATATATACAAGTATTTTTTTAAATTAGGAAGGTTTTTATCACAGCTGCTAGGCTATTAGAAGAATATAAAAGAATTATCTGAGGCACTCTGCATTTGAAAATCACATTTAACTTATTCAACCATTAGATTGTTGAGTTAAATGACTAAGAACTCACAAGAAAAGATGCAGAAACAATTTCACTTTTAATTGAGAGAAAATCAGAGCTCAAAACTGATTGAAACTAACCATATGAGCAATTTCCATTTAGGAAATGGAAATGAAAAGAACCAAGCAAACAAACAAAAATGCAAATCATATTCTATCTTCTTTAGGAAATTTAACTGTATCTGTCTTGGGTTTGAGCTTGGTAACTATTGAAATGCATTGCTTTTATTAGAAATGCATGATCTGCAATGGACAAAATAATAGAAATAAAAAATTAGCCTTAACTATTGCAAATATAGATAGCTCTGTGAAATATAAACATTTTGTGATGACTTAGAATGAGGTAACTTTATGTGCAAGGAATTGTACTGCTCAAACTCTGATTAATAAAACAGACATCTCCATGTCTTCCCAGAAACCTTATGCATTGATCCTCTCAAGTGAGAATACAGCTAGCCCCATGCTGAGGGACTCTGGTTTAAAATTCTGATGAAAAATGTTCTGGTGGTGAAGAACAGTTAATCTCTTGTGTTATGATTGCCACATGCTGGTTTCCTATAAATAAAGATGATGCCAGGCATTAGATTACTTTTCTTTCTTTTTTTCCTGCTTGAAAAACAAATAGTGTGCAGGTATCTGGAATAATTTTGTGCTGTTTATGACAATAATGAAGTTGTGAGGCACAGATATAGTCTATGACTTGTTAAATTAGGAACATTAGCTTAAAATACATACTTTGATATTTGGACAAAAGCACTCTTATTGAGCAATGTATATGATAAATATCTGAACATATGACAATACACCTTAGGGTATGATTTATTACATTATCAGGTAATATTTTTAACAGTAACTTTGTTAAAAGAAAATACTGCAAAATATGCATTGTAATACTGTTCAAAAATTCTTACATTCATTGGATACTAGAAGAAGCACATGATGTACCAAAAGACAGAATTTTTAAAACACAGACTACAGTAACTACAGACCTACGTCTAAACAATTGTGTCCTGACAAAGTCTTAGCAAACTACTACAATCCTGAATTAAGCTTACTGCTAACTATAAAGCTGTGCAGTGAAGATGGTAATGGGGCATGACATAATGGCCAAAAGCATGGAGAATGAGATCTTTGCCAATAAAGCTTTTGCATCGTCAGAAACTTGATCATGTTTGAATTTACGGCCCATAAAGAGAGATTTATTGGGATAGTTCATTCTTTCCATAGCAACTCAAATGTGTAGAATCATAAAGTGGTACACAAGGTAATGCTGCTTGAAGACTGATGTCGAAACAATTCAAATATTTCAGTGTGACAGGACAGCTTTTCATATCTGCTAAATCAGAATGTAGCAGAAGCAAAGCGTGTTGGCTGCATGGAAGGCAGCTGGGGACCACAGGAAAATCTGTTACCACAGGCAAACTGTTAGTAATAAAGCTGGGAAGACACTACACTGTTTTGATTTCATTCTCTATATGATTATAATGACTCAAATCCTATAAACATGACTTTTATTATTTTAGAGCCACTGCCATTTCATGAGAAATGTGAAGCTTTTCTTGAAAAACATATTAAAAAAAAAAAAACTACCCCCCAAAACCCCTTCCAAACAATACAAAATTAATAAACTCAACCCAAAACAAAGAGGGAAAGA